>NC_041402.2:166349811-166649811 GCF_900747795.2 Erpetoichthys calabaricus | reverse complement strand
TTCTTTTCAGGTTACATTTCAATTTACATTAAAGACTAATTTCTACTTTATTGTAAATTTCAAAATATAACATATTTATGGCAATTTAAACACCATGCACAAATTTACAATGGTGGAAAGGGCTTTAACAACATTAACAGTTTTTGTTAATACTTTAAAATCATAACAGATGGGAAATATTATTTGTGTCAGTGCACTATAGAAGATGATGTTAAAAAGTATGTGATGCAAAAAAATCAGTAGTTTTACTGGCTCAGAAAAGAATGTGCCCAAAAGAGCATCAAATTTAAAAAGATATGTCTGTCAATGTGTCTGCCCGGTTGCTATGTCTCTGTCATTCCAAAAGATGGCTCGTCACAAACATCTGAACTAATAAAATGCATCGCCTTTGGCATTCCAATAGATGGTGTATCACAGACATTAACATTGCTTTTATGAATCCCATACCAAATGGCATACAACAGAAACATATGCATTGAATTTCTTATTCCAACAGATGGCACATCACAAACATTTGTAGCAATTAATTTTATTACTGCAAATGTTTATGATGCACCAGCTCTTGGAATGACAAATGCAACACATTTTAGTACTACATGCATTAGAAAAACAATTCCAATAGACGGTGCACTGAAAAAAAATTAAAGATGAGGTCTACGTTGATTGCTTAGATTTCAAAGTGTCTTAGATAGGTATCAAAGTTAGATGTAAATATACTAGTCTAATTACAAATAGAGGAGTCTGAGAAGGTGGTAACATAAACTGAGGACTACTGCTGGGAGATATACCAGTTCATACCGAAAACCGTTTTTTATTTTTGTTATGATATGGATTTTTCTTATACCGCAATACTGGTTTAAATAGCCTAAACAACGTTCGGAACGCAGCGGGAAACTGTTTAAGGGGGGACTTTTTTCACTGCTACACCGCTAAACACGCATGCAATGGAGTACATGCATTAATGGAGGTATTGAGCGGTGAAAATTGACAGAGAACATTCAGAAACTGAAGCTGTAGCAGATGGTAAAGTTGAACATGATGACACAAAAGAACTTTTGCAGAAAAAAGGAGCCACATCTGTTGTCTGAAGATTTTGGTTTTAAAAGGTCGGATGTGGACCAAACAACTATTTACTGCAAATGCTGTTGAGCTAAAGTTGTCGCTGGAGGCGGTAACATAAGCAATTTGCTGCACCACCTTAGCCGCAAACATGCTTTGGAGTACCATGAATGTATGGAACTAAGATTGGCACCCTCTACGTTCTCAGGTAAAACTGAAAAAGCTAGAGGACACTTGAGTCAGACGTCACTTGTAGACGCATTTGCTAGAAGACTGCCTACGACAAAAAAAGCAAGCGGTGGATCGAGATAACCAACACCATTACAATCCATATAGCTAACGTGTCAGTGGACAGAGATTGTTAACATTAACAGAAAGTGTAGTTGGTTTACAAAAAATATTTACTCTTTATTCCTTTTCTAAGACATGTTCAGTGCAATACAACTTTTGACAAGTACCTCTGAATATTTTACTAAGTCTAAATGCCTCTTTAGATGGTTGAAAATATGTTGTCAAAATTATAGTTTTAAGTTGTTTGTAAAATTTGTTCAGTAAAATGGTTCTATATTTTGACTGCAACTGTAATGCAATGCGATTCCTTCTCTTCATTAGTACCACCCCCTTGAAAACTATCACTTTATGGGGCCATGCAAACCTGTATTAATACTTGTGTGCACATTAAAATGTTTTTTTGTACAATGTACAATTCTCATGATAGTGGAATAGGTTATTCTTTGCCCGTCTACTGCCGTAATTGCAGTGGAAAATGTGGTTAACATCTACTCATGCATGGGGAAAAAAATACCGTTGAATACTGTGAAACTGGTCATACCATCCAGCCCTACTGAGGACTTGGAGTTGGTTGGTTCAGAGTCAACACTTTTGTGTAATTTGCATACCCAACCAAGCTAATCTTCTTAGTTTTATTGTCAAATATACACAGCCAAGTTGTCCACAAAAAGTCCTATGTCTACCAAAGCTGAAGAAAATTTTAAACTATAATTCATTAAATTCTAATGGAGATAAAAAATTATATATATGGGATAAATAAAAATAGGTAGATATAAAAGATGCTATAAAATAAACAGGATAGGTTGATAAATATGAAAGGCACCATATAATATATAGATAGATGTGTTTCTATAGAGTTTTCTATATCTTCCCTGTATCTAATTGAGGGTGCTGGTACTCTGACTATCCACACAGATTTCAGTGGCCTGACAGACCTGGGTTTAACAGCAACTGTGCCTGTGGCCTTCCATTTCCTGATTATATTCCTTACAGTTTAAACCTCTGAGATAGCTTTTTATAGCCTTCCCCTAAACCATGATACTGAACAATCTTTGTTTTCAGATCTTTTGAGAGTTGCTTTGAGGATCCCATGCTGTCACTCTTCAGAGGAGAGTCAAAGGGAACTTGCAATTGACCACATTAAATACCTTTTCTTATGATTGGACACACCTGTCTATGAAGTTCAAGGCTTAACGAGCTAAACCAACCAATTTGGTATTGCACAGACAGCATTTCACATTTGATTAAATTTCATACAACTAAATACTGCTTCACTAAAAATATTTGTTTGGAAAACACCCCAGTACTGTGATGTTCCTAGGAAATGAAAGACATACCACTGTTACCTTTTTTGTTGAAATTAGAGTAAATTATTATGCAGGCTGAGAGGGGTTCCTAAACTTTTTCATATGACTGTATATTATATATATATATATATATACTGTATATATATGGATTAAGCCGTTCTTAAAATTGATGGTTAGATTGAAGGCCAAGCGCACCTGTGTCACAGACACAGGCATATAGCTACAGCATGCATGTTAATGCTTACCGTTTCCCAACTTTTGTTTCAGCGTAATGTTAAGGGATGGGTTGTCTTTTTCATTTCACTGCTGTGCTATAGCACTTCTGGCATTTGTAGGTGCAGTGCAGTCGGTTTGCCATAACAGGTGTTGATGTGTTAGTGGTGGGCATAGCACACTCCCTCATTATCTCTTCGTAAGTGAAACAGGGCTCAACCTCTGCCCACGCTCCTGCAAGCATCTTTTGTAAACCATTTTAATAATCCCAATCAAATCGAGAAAATGATCAAATGAAATTGCATTTCGAGCATCATAAGCTGTGTAATGTCTATTCTGTTAAATTGAGGCCCGTAATTGCTTCTCCACAGACAAGATACAACAAAGCCAGCAATCATGCCATGTCATTATCCCAGACTGGGAAACAGAGCTTTGCAATGACGACTTCAAAGGCTTATGGTTCTTGAATTGCATTTGGCTGCTATTGTCACAGCCCAAGCAATCTTGATTAGGTGTTTACACTGAGGCAAGGCACACGGGAGCTCTGAGCCCAAGAGCCTTGGTCTAGAGCTATTAAGAAATTGTACATTATGTTCTGAGCTTTGAAGTGAGGGTCTGAAGGAAGGGGAAGGGATTCTGGCTGAGTGCAGCACAGGAAGATTGCTCTACCTCTTCTTTCTTTATCAAAGGAGCTCAACAGGAACTCATCATGACTTTAGAGCCCCTGGCAAAAGTTGCTGCATTATGAAATTGTGTACATTTAATAGCAACCCCTAATTACAAAGCTGCAGTGTGAGTGTCTTCCAGGTAAAGAGAGAGATAAAACCACAGTACCAGAACACAACTTTCAGGCAAAATTCCTAGAAATCACAAATAAAATTCAGGCTTAATTCTAAACACCTCTAAACATTTGTGAAAATGGTATGAAAAACCTGCATATAGTAATAGAATTTAAAAACAAAAGTTCATGTTTATTGCCATATGTACAAGTGCACATTATAGTTTTACTTTGGTCACTCAAGAAAGTGATTTTTATACTTAAACATATTTAATATTTCCATACAAGTTGTATATAATTGAGGTTTTTTTTTTCTGCAGGAGGACAGCATGGTGAGACAGAAAAATGTGAAGACTCAACCCAGTCAGTTACCTGATTAGGATTTAAATACAATGACTTTAAGATTTGACACAAAATTGCTAACCACTGTACTGTCCATCACAGTATAATTATATCTGTATATTTATATATCATGTCTGCATTGCTTCTTCCCCTAGTACTCTTCTTTCTACTCTGTCCCCAAAACATGAACATTAGGATTAACTGGTGAATGTGAACTGGCCTAAATTGAGTATGTGTTGGTTTGTAAGTGTGCTTGGACTTCAGTGGACTGATATCCACTGCTGTCTGCTTTCTTGTTCCTAGGACTGGCTTCAGATATCCCCCCCATCCCCCTGATTGCCCAAAAAATGAATTAGGGTAAAGGATGGCAGGTTTTTCTGTGGTACAGCATAAGTATTTCATCATTTCTGTTACTTTATATACACATTTACTATAAATTGATCTCCTCTAATAAATGTACCTTTTTCAAATTACTTACATGTTGTACTGTTACCTTAATACAGAAATTATATTTTAAAAATACAGAATATTTTAAAATGTAAATTTTATATACAGTGTAACAGATAGAGGCACTGTCGACCCCTTGAACCCTCAGACCAGACGTCAGACACCAGATAAAAGTCCAAAATGAATATTTATTATTATAAATAAGTGCACAAAGCACCCTACTCTCCACAATACTCAAACAATAAACAAATCAATAACCAATCCTCCACTACCAGATGCTTAGCCACCCTGCCTCCCAAGTCAGCTCATCGTCTGGGATTTCCCATAGTCTTTTATAGTCCATGACGCGGAAGTGTTTCTCTCCCTTAGTCCATGTGACTTTCTATCACTTCCGGGTCAGGTAAAAACTTCTTTTCTTCATCAGCCCTGAAGCACTTTATTTCTTCCAACCATGTGACTAGGATTTACTTCTGGGCTGTATGGAAAATAAACTTGTCTGTGTCTCCCTGCAGCCTCCCCTGGCGGCCCCGACGTTATCCAGCAGGGCTGTGTATTAAAACTCCATAGTCCATGATGCCCTGCTGGAATTCGGGGCATCTCCACATTGCAAGGAGGGCTCCATCTAGCGGCCTGGGGGTATTGACCGGGATGAATGGCCGGCCATATCCCACAACAGATATTTTGTGTGAACTTTAATTGTCAATTCTTCATACTGACAATTAATTTTAACAGCATGTCAATATAATATACCACATTGCACAAAGGTGAATGACTGCTTTACTGATGTTTTGTAAATGTCATCAAGACCAAAAGAAGCCTTTAGTAAAGTATTGTTACATAACAGTAAATGAGTAATAGAGGTATTTTTGCAGTACCTAAACTAAAGTGTTAGCAGTGTTATGCCATAGACCATAAAATAACACAGCATGCAGAAATGAATGCAGTGAAAATATACAAAGTAAAAAAGGAACATAAGACACTCCAATTTGGATAACCCACGTAAAGAATGTGGAGTTTAAGGCTGTTGCAGATGTGTGTGGTAATAATTGTATTACTACAGTCATTTTCATTCAACATTTCAGCATACAAGCACAAGCACCATTTTACCCATCTCTGTTTTTGACAAACTTTAGATATTTTTGGTATTATTTGTTGTCACCAGTTTTTACACATGGCCAAGAATATGTTACTTGGTCTATAGCAACCTCAACAACAAAAGTCAAAATAAACGTTCTTGATCCAGAAAAGTAAGGAAAACCAGTTCTCAATGAAGACAGACTATTTATTCTGTTTCTTTATGTATAAGGAAGTAGTTTTAGCAAAATTTCTGCATAAATTATTTAAATCACTAAGGAGTTACCAGTACATAAGCATACAAGTATGTATACAGCAAGCAGATAAGCACACAAGTTAAATGTATATACAGAAGCATGTACTTGTACAAGCTATTTGTCCATTATCTCATTCTATTTTGTTCTTACAGCCTTAAGTGTTCCACACTTATCCATTATTACAACTTTCTTTCAATGGACTGCAGGACATGCTGTTATGGCTAGTTTAAAAATAAGCACACTGCACAAATCAAGCAGGAGAAAGCCACCTAATACAACAGGAAAAATTCTTACTACTCAATAAATCACAAACACCTTTAGATGACTCATTATGAGACCAAGTTCAAGGAATTAACACAAATCTCTACTGTATGTTGACCCTATCTAATAAATTTCAAACATTAAGCTGTGAAAATAATGATTTTTTATTTTCTACTGACTTAATAACAAGAGCAATAGATACAGTACTAAATATGAATTTTATGAATATGGGCAAGGAATTAAAAAAGAATGTACAATATACAATACATTACCTTTGAGTTTACAAAAGTTTCTAATCTACATACATACGAAAACATGAACATGTAAATATATGGTATTTTATTTTCAGCTAATGATTTTTATATGGAGGCTTTGCAGATCCTCAGAACCAGCACTGAGAGGAATGCTAAAAAGAATACATTGAAATTGATAGAAATACATTTTACAAATACTGTATTTTATAAGCAACTGCACATGTATATAGCATAAGAGAAGATACACTTAAAGAGACCATGTAGAGGCATTTTAACTAGCTAGGCAATCCTAATTTTATATAATGCCTTTCACAGAACAGAACTTCACAAAGTGTTTTTAAAAAGAAATCTAATTTATAAATCCAAGTAACAAAACAAACATTATTCTATACATAAATATACTACAAGTAAACACTCTTTAAAGAGACTATTCCATAAATAGATAGTATAGCTTGATGAAATAGTCAAAGGACATACTTTTCACCATATAGTGGATTAGTAAAGTTGGTGTGGAAACGTCCATGAAGAATAAAGTTGTCGATGGATGATTAAAATACAAAAGCTAAAAGGAGAGTTTAAATGTGGTCTTAATGTGTCCACTGATGGAGTTCTAGAAGAAACATGCAGAGAGTTGAAGCCATAAAACTAATAGATAAAGAGTGTATCCATCCATCCACCTGCCACTTATTTTTTTATTTAATTTAATCCAGTTCAGGGTTTCGGGGTTCAGAAATTACGCTGGCAGCAACTGACTCAAGGTAAGAACAATTCAACCTGAACTGGAAGTTGAACTTGAACCCTGGATGTTAAATATAATTTCACCTAGGCTTCAATAACAAATATTTGGAAAAGTGAAAAGGCCAGCATCAGAGGACCTCATGTGAATGGAATTTCACTAAGAGTAGGGTAATGAGGACAGGTTGATTTGTGGTGTTGCACTAAACGTCTTTGTAAATCAGCCACAGAATTATAGAGGCAGTATATTTAGGTGGTCAGTCCTACCACAGCTGGTTTATAAGCTGTGATACCCTGATCTATCTGCTTCACACATGCGTGAAAAATTTACAGCGTATAAACACAAGCATGAAGTCACAACCCTGCCTGTACTTAATTAAAAAAATGTAGTATTTTCATTTAAGGGGTAAATTAGCTAATCATAATGAGAATATTATAAAAATACTTTGTTGTTTTGCAAAGATCTTCACTGCCTGATTAAGCATGTTATGCTCCTTGCTAGGTAGCGCAGATTAGACAGTGACCTGGACAGCTCCCCAAGGATATAAAGCTGATGCCTCACATCACAGGCTCTGCCAGGTATTAGTCAGTCGTAGTGACAGGAGCTTGGATGATGCAGAGAGAGAGAGATAAAGGACTCGGAGTATTGTGGAATTGGAGTATAATTTTATCTCAGGGTGGCACGGCGACTCTGTGGTTAGCATTGCTGCCTCACATCACAGGTCATATTTTTGGTCACAATAATCGGTTCAATATAGTTGGTAGACACTTCTGTAGCCCTGAGGAACATTTACTATAATCCATTCAAAACAAGTTCTAATAATGAGTTCAATGTATTTTGCAGAGTTCACCAAAATTCCGGACATCAGGGTCTGCTAGTCAGCAGAAACAAGCTATTAGTATAGTCCTTTAAAAAAAAAAAAAAACAACCTTTTATTTTATATAGCATCTTTCTATAGTAAACATAATTCCAAGATACCTTCTAATTACAACAGTTTTATACCATTGTACAGGGTGACCAAGTATGTCAGAGGCAGGGGTTGAACCAGCAAACCTATGGTTTACAATCCATCACTTTAGCCAGTAGACCACACTTTTCTTGACATTATCATTGCTGCAGAAAAAAAGAAGCCCATATTTGCATGGTGAGCCTATTAAAACATTGAGAACACAAGCACATACAGAAAGTATAGTACACATACACATTAGGTATACTGAGATCATCATACTTTCAGTGGTGGTAAACGCTAGCTGTTATTCACATAATGTAGTATAGTAATTGGAACAATTGAAAATAGTGATTCATTCAAAAATGCCTAGGACTTGCTTTTAGCGCTCTAAATATAATAATGAACATTGCTGATTAGAACTTTTTACCCCCTCACACATGGTTCTAAAACTACAGAGCGCAAAGCCCTTAACTGCGAAAAAAACGAAGTGTGTCTCAATTAGACTCCGTAAGAAACCCAGAGAGTGAATGTCTTTCTTGTTCCCTAACAAAGACAAAATATAAGCAGTACTTGAATATGCAAATGTGGCTGATAAGTTGTATTATGACACTGCTGGGCTCAGATGGGTTGGCAAATATAGGAAACGTACATGCCACGGAGGACTATAGAAAAGCCCAGTCAATTATGCCACTGTGCCAGGTGTTCAAATCTTTGAGTGGCTATTGGTAACCATGTATAAATGCATCTCCTCTCTCCTTTTAATGGTTATGATGTGCATCAAGTCATAATGTAAAAGATATTGCTCGGCTAGGTTTCATTTCAAAATCCCTTTGAAGGCCTCTTTGTAAGAAATGTTTTACATCTTGCCTAATTACGGTTTGGAAATGTTTCAGAGGAGAAAAGCACTGCTGAGCCATTTTGCGGAATTATCTTTTTTGCAACTAAAATAAAAAGCATGTGCAAAATGACGCATAAAGCTGTGTGCTGTTGTTAAGTGTTTATTTATTTACTTTGTGTACATTTGTGTTTCTCAGTCCCATCAAATCTTCTAAATACAAAGCTATAGAGATCTTGAGGGTTTTTTTTGCATTACGGCACCAACGCTCATCATGATTATGCATTAAGGTAAGTCAAAAGTATAAATTTAAGCCTTATGCAACTACACAATATTATACAAATAAATTTACAATATTACTGAAAGTGACAGCCATCAAGGACCAGACAGCAGAGAGCGCCGACACAATTGGAATGGAGCTGTTAAGGACAAATGGGCGATACCTGGTTATTGATACTCAGAAAACAATTTTTTTCCTTTTAGGATTATCAATTGGCTTCAGCAATCAGATTTAACTAGTATTACAATGTGCCTTTTGTAACTGACATCATCTAACTTATCTTAATTATCACAAATAAACAGGCAAGCAGATTAATAGGGTGGCATGGGAGCACAGTGGTTAGTGCTCCTACCTCATAGCACATGAGTCCTGGGCACCATCTCTCAAGAGTGTTCATTTTCTGGACATCTCTGTGCCACTTCTTTCTACAGATTCTGGATTCACTTTCAAATCCTAAACACATGCGTGTTAGGAAATTGGTAACTTTGAAGTGGCCCTGCTTAACCACGGCCTTTGATTTAGAATTGCCCCATCTAGACTCTGAACCTAACAAGCCTGAACTAGAATGAATGGACTTGAAAATGGATGGATAAATGGCACGTCAGGTCACAAAGCTAACAACACCATCCCTGTGGGGTTCATTTCATCTTACTCTCCTCTACATCAAATAGACTATGAATTGATACTGGGTAATCTGAGGGTGCAACGTGCTATTAATAAGGTTAAGGGTGCAATAACCTTTACATGGGCAGTATGTCTGACCCTAAATTACTAGAAAGGATAAAGTTGTTTAAAACATGAAAACAGTATTTTTCTTTAACCAATTATTTAAAGCAGGGGTAGTATAATTAGGGAAATTCCCTACCAAGATAACAGGATACCTTAAAGCCCCACTGCAATTTACTAGACACAGCTTTGTTCTTAGTACCGGGTTGACTGGATTACGCAATTGTATATCTCAAAGCCATCAAAATACAGTCTTCTTTCCACCTACATATTCCCTCTGTCTACCTTTATCTTTCTGTTTGTCCATATCTGGTCTCTCTGTCTTCTTGCCAGCAAACATTTACCCTAAACTAATTGACTCCAGGCTTAGGATATGCCCATACTACTATGTTTATGTTTAAAAAATGCAGACATTAGTCTTAGTTTTTGCATTTTGTGTAAACCACCCTCACATTTAACCAGAGAAAATTAGGACTTTTGAAAAGACTAACCAGAGACATATATATCAGATGATGCTAGTTCAGTGGCACAGTGTGTAAGGTGTTTATTTATAATTTAGCTTTAATGATTGCTTTAAGATTGTTTTGTTCTTTTTGAGAAATGACAACTGATAAGCGATGTGTGTGATGCATGTGTGAACTCATAAAGGCTGCCTGCTCAATGCAATGAGCATACACATCCCAGAAGCTGCATCAGGGCAGGGTTGGTGTGTGTATAAATAGTTTCTTATTAACCTCCACAAGTGTGGATGGGTGAAAATGGAGATTTTTGAAAAAACAGATTCTAATCAGGTTCTTATTGGTTCGCGCTTATTACATGGTCCTTCCCTGACTGGATCCTACTCATTATAATGTCTCACTCCCTGATTGGTCACCAATCACAGAAGAAAACCAAACTCTTACATAGTGGACACAGAGATATTGCTTTACATGGCACTTGTTATGCTGCTTACCTGTATGCATCCAAATTGCATTATGTACAGTTTGAATTCTACATACATGTGTAATAGGTAAATAATTTACTGGTCACTACAGGTTTATGATACATCCTGTGGTAGGTGGCATAACCATCCCCACAAGAAGAAAACTCACTCTTCCTGTTTCCACCACTGCGCACATACCCAGTGTGGGTGAAGAGCTATGTAATATGCATTTTCAGTTGTTTCAATGTGAGCACAGATACTTTCATAAACTATATAAAAATGCTAGAGTGGACAGAGATAATCTTTGGTTAAAAACACCATTTTTAAATTAAAATGTAGTAGTGTGCGGCACGGTGGTGCAGTGGGTAGCTGCGCTGCTACCTCGTACTTAGGATACCCAGGTTCGCTTCCGTGGAGTTTGCATGTTCTTCCTGTGTCTGCGTGGGTTTCCTCCGGGTACTCCGGTTTCCTCCCACAGTCCAAAGACATTGCAGGTTAGGTGCATTGGCATTTCTAAATTGTATCTAGTGTGTGCTTGGTGTGTGGGTGTGTGTGTGTGTGCGTGCACTGCGGTGGGCTGGCACCCTGCCCGGGATTTGTTTCCTGCCTTGCACCCTGTGTTGGCTGGGATTGTGACCATGACCCTGTAGTTAGGATATAGCGGGATGGATAATGGATGGATGTAGTAGTGTGGACATAGCCTTAGTAAACTCGAACAAGAAGAAAAGAAAATGAATTCCCCTATCTTTCTTCCAAATAGGATCAGAGGCAAAAAAAAAAAAAAAAAAATCGAGCCAGGTCAGAATGCTTTTTGAAATCTTCAGTCTGTTTCCTTTTATACTTTCTTTTAAAAAAAAAAAAAAAAAAAAAAAAAAAAAAAGGTGCCAGTGCCTTCCTGTCCAGATTCCCTCTGTTACATTCAGAACCCTTGCCCCCTGTTCCTGTGTGGTTTGCTTGATGCTATTAAGTATATTGGGATATTTATTTATTTAATTGTAATCAAATTTTTATTTTTACCAAGTAAAAATAAAAGTCTAAATCTAAAATAACAAAAAAAATCAAACAATGGTCAAATCCCAGTCCTTGTAGTAACTATGCAGCATAACTGGTCAATCTATAAAGTGACATAGATGGCCACCTACAGCACCATCATCTCAGAGGTGGCATTTATTAAAGTTAAATGGTGTGTGCTCCAGACACCAAGGAGAGCATCCCCCCACACAGGTTGCTGAAGTCTATTATGTCACTATCTGCTATGGACAATGTGGGGCGATATCCGACTACCCCGCTTATGGCTCCAAATAGGCTTCAACCAGTGCTGTTATACAGTATATAATTCCTACCTCCTTCCTCAAAATGAGACCCTGTCACAAAACAACAAACAAAAATGAATCCAAGGTCAAACTCCCATCCTCATCTCACCAGGCTCAGTGCTCTGACATTTCAACTAAAGTGAATTAAGAAAAGAGAGAGACAGTGAGAGACAGAAAACACAAAAATGCTAGAAAAGAAATAATAATAATAATAATATAGAATTTTTGGTCTTCAGCTAACACCCCCAGCTCCTCTCCTCAGAGATTAAAGGCCACGTCACAACTTTGCCAACTGTTACAACTTTTCCATCAATTTTCAGTTTCAGACTACTTTTATAAAATCTTAGCAAGTCAGATGAAGTCATCATGGTGCGCTCCCATGACCTGCCGTCAAGAAATGTGACATACCCAGTGACTCAGTCCAACCAGTCTGTGACTCGTCTCGACATTTGATTTTGTCTTAAGTCACTGAGATGGGCTTATTCATGTTAAGAGCAGACAACCAATGAGCACTCGCCCAAAGGTACAATGCATATAATGCCTCACTTGAGCAGTCCTTTGGAATGTTACATTTTAAAGTAACTTACTTATGCTACACATGACTTACAAAAAGAGTAGCTTAACTAAATATACTATACTAGTCATTTAGCCCGTTACAATAACGGGCGCTAGAACAGTAGTGCATAAACATTAGTAGGAACAGTCTATATTAAACAGCAAGGGATTTTGACCTCATTCTTTTTGTTGGTCGTATTTTTCTTTCTTTCAGCCTTTCTTTTGTTGATGTTTACTTGCTGAAATGACCATTCTTCATGGGCTGCCGCCATGTATTGTGTGTCTTTAATTTTCTGTGACAGTAATACTGTCTTGTACGGCTCTATTCAATAAGGGCGCGCAAAAAAAAGGCGAGCTTCAAAAGGGCGACCTCAATTGAGCACGGCGAATAAAGGCGTTCGTAGATAATTTAGTTCAAATGGCTCTGGAATATGTGAAGAGCAACAAAGGTGCAGATCTTTATTTACACGCGCCTTTATTCGCTGCGCCCAATTGAGGTCGCCCTTTTGAGGCTCGCCTTTTTGTGCGCACCCTTATTAAAGGATGCCTGTGCGCGCCCTTATTGAAGGATACCGTCTTGTACGTCCGCTGGCTTGTACGTCCGTAATATACCTTTAATTTTCTCTGGCGGTAATACAGGCGTGTGCGCGTCGGTAATATGCCTTTAATCTCCTCTGACAGTAATACTGGCTTGTATGTGGCTGTAATATGCGTCACTGTATTGTGTACCTTTAATTTCCTCTAACAGTAATACTGGTTTGTATTTCCGTAAAACGCCTCTAACTTTCTCTGACAGTAATATCGCGCATCGCACCGTGCCCCGCGCATGCGCACTTCATTAGAAGACACCCACACACGGACACCTGGACACACATAGGGATTTTATATATATATATAGATAGCTGCTTGCCATAAAATGTAATGCATTACAAAAAGTGAATTACTTATTTTTTCTTCTTTTGTATGAAAAACTACATACAGAATTTCACTGGCCAACATTTGTTATCATATATGAACCTTCATGAAACTCAGCAGATAGGCGGCCACATTTGATGATTTTCTTGTGTTATACAAATACAGTACATCCGGAAAGTATTCACAGCGCATCACTTTTTCCACATTTTGTTATGTTACAGCCTTATTCCAAAATGGATTAAATTCATTTTTTTCCTCAGAATTCTACATACAACACCCCATAATGACAACGTGAAAAAAGTTTACTTGAGGTTTTTGCAAATTTATTAAAAATAAAAAAACTGAGAAATCACATGTACATAAGTATTCACAGCCTTTGCTCAATACTTTGTCGATGCACCTTTGGCAGCAATTACAGCCTCAAGTCTTTTTGAATATGATGCCACAAGCTTGGCACACCTATCCTTGGCCAGTTTCGCCCATTCCTCTTTGCAGCACCTCTCAAGCTCCATCAGGTTGGATGGGAAGCGTCGGTGCACAGCCATTTTAAGATCTCTACAGAGATGTTCAATCGGATTCAAGTCTGGGCTCTGGCTGGGCCACTCAAGGACATTCACAGAGTTGTCCTGAAGCCATTACTTTGATATCTTGGCTGTGTGCTTAGAGTCGTTGTCCTGCTGAAAGATGAACCATCGCCCCAGTCTGAAGTCAAGAGCGCTCTGGAGCAGGTTTTCATCCAGGATGTCTCTGTACATTGCTGCAGTCATCTTTCCCTTTATCCTGACTAGTCCCCCAGTCCCTACCACTGAAAAACATCCCCACAGCATGATGCTACCACCACCATGCTTCACTGTAGGGACGGTATTGGCCTGGTGATGAACGGTGCCTGGTTTCCTCCAAACGTGACGCCTGGCATTCACACCAAAGAGTTCAATCTTTGTCTCATCAGATCAGAGAATTTTCTCTCTCGTGGTCTGAGAGTCCTTCGGGTGCCTTTTGGCAAACTCCAGGCAGGCTGCCAATGTGCCTTTTACTAAAGAGTGGCTTCCGTCTGGCCACTCTTCCATACAGGCCTGATTGGTGGATTGCTGCAGAGATGGGGTGTTGTGTGTAGAATTCTGAGGAAAAAAATGAATTTAATCCATTTTGGAATAAGGCTGTAACATAACAAAATGTGGAAAAAGTGATGCACTGTGAATACTTTCCGGATGCACTGTACATATAGCCCTATGTGTACATATGTGTTGTGAAGTAAATCATATCCATCCACTTTTTTCATCCCCAAAGTGAGCCTTTAAAGTTTCATGGTAGAGAAAAGCCAAGCAAAATGACACCTTTTATTGGCTAACTAGAAAGATTACAATATGCAAGCTTTCGAGGCAACTCAGGCCCCTTCTTCAGGCAAGGTGTATAAACACCAGCCGCTATGCCACCAGACAATGCTGCTTTATCTAATTTATAGCAAATAACGAGATGAAAACTGACGCTTTACTAATAGACTTCTGTTACTGCACTGCACACAGCACACTCTTTTCTGCTTGGCTGTACAATTAAGCCCTGCATAGGACCAGCGCCCAACATGGTTGCTTCTTGCCTTACACTCAGTGCTGCTACTTTGTTAAATACTTTTCACTTGTTTGCATGCTACCCACGAGCTTAACTTCTTTTCACTAGCTGTCAGCAGAAAGTCAGAACACTCACATGCGCAATTTCAGGAATAAGCTTTGGTAGTAATGCAGTAATGCATATCTGTTTTTTTTTTTAATAATACACATTACTTAATTATAATAATGTTCATTTTACTTCAATAAAATAAGAATTTTGTTATATTGCTTGTTATCTTAAAAAGTTGTCTGACTATGCATTGCCAATTACTTTCAATGAATTACACCAAACTTTGGCGACAAGGAATAAGGAACACAGATGTTTTGGGCCTGACATACAGAACAGAGGCTTATATATCTGTTGTCTCAATTTACGTATCATAACGTAACAAAAAAAAAAAAAGAAAAAAGCAGAGATTGCAGCTGAACTTGCTGAATCTGTAAAGTGTTGGCACAGACACCAGTTTTGTCAAGTAGCACATTATTCAATTTTAAATATTATTAAAAAAAGTAAGCTCACAACAGTTTGGAAATGCAAAGCTGTGCTGTAAAGTCATGATGCAGTCATCTAACCTGACATACCCACCAGACTCTGGTTGTTATGTGACATACTTAGGTGATGAAATCAATCATCAGTCAAGTGTGATATTCTCTCTGCAAAAAATCTTGTAACGAGACTTGAGTTTAAATGATTTATAAAAAGCATTACTGAACAACATACATTTCCAAGGGAACAAAATAAAAAAGAATCAACTCAGTGCTGAACAGTCATCACTTCCAGGCTTTTCCATCTTGAAGCAATTACACGTTTAGCAGTTTTACACCTCCAATAAAGAGACTCTCTCTTTTGATACCAGTTAAAACAAACAAGAGATGCATTAGCAAGGAGAAAGGTTGGCAGAAAATAGGGGAATTATACAGTTTAGCATGCAAGAAAGTAAATGAGAGACAGTCGACATAAAGGCAATCACACTAGGACACTCACATAAGCATTATTATGGAGATAATGCAGATTTCCTTATTTTCTTCCTTGACCCCTCTCACAACTTGCCAGCCCTCAACATGTTACTTTTAGACCATTGCAATTTTGTCCACTAGTAGTCTTTGTCTAACCTCAAAAGAATTGACCACTAGTGTGGGATCCTCTTCCTTTAAATGGCTATTCAGGCCCATAGGACTAATTCATCATGAGATAAACCTTATCTGGCACAAATATTATGGTTTTGCATTTGGGAACTGGATAGGATTACCATGCCAACAAAATGTGCTTAGGAACTCGACTAAATTAAAAATTATTTTATGAAAATTACACATAATATTGTGTTTAGCAAACAAAAAATTACTAATTATTAAAATAAACATGGTTGCAAGCATATTTTGCTGCTCTTACTCATAAGCATTAACTGTACCGGTTTTAAAAAGCACCAGACTAACAGAAACAAATGCATATAATTTCAGAACTTTACCTCCTTTTGAATTTCTTTCTAACAGAAAGAAACACATATAAATTTGAGAACTTTACTTCTTTATGAATTTCTTTGGATAGCCTTAATATAACGAGACAAGGAAATATCCATAGCCCTTACATAATATTATTTCTCATTATTTGCATTAAAAACCCTGTGACCTGGGGTTATGATAAGGTCACCATCCCTTAAATGTGACTGAAGGAGGTTATACTAGAAAGAACATTCTCCTGTAATAACACTTGCTTCAATACACCCAAAACATTCTGGGGGCAACTGGCCAAACTTGCTGAACCCAGATAATGGTCACTAAACTGACAAAGAAGGAGACAGATTATTTGCATTAATAAACTTTTACACTCACATAATCACCTAATGATTTTGTTTCCTTCTGTGGAAGCAAACGATTTCTGCTGTAATAAACATTTTTAAACAAAGGTTAACAAATGAACTATAGAGTGAGAATTAATGAGGTTCATGCGCCCTCTTGTGTTTGGCAAAACGTATTACAGTTGTTTCATTTACTTGGCCAGTTACGACTCCAAATCAAGTTGTTTGTAATCATATTTTTATTATTATTAATATAGATACATTTTTGTATTTCCTGAGATTGAATTCCATAATTCATCATTATGTAGTTAAATATGATGGCCCATCCAGGTTAATAGACTCTGGCCACATTGATTACAAAGTAGATTAAGTGGGGTTGATAACAGATGCATAGTTTTACATAGAAAGAAGGACAAATTAATATAATTTGCAATGCATTTGTTCAACCAAACTGAACAACTGAAAAACTATGTATCATAGACTATGGAACCTTTGAGGGTTTGGTCACCTGCTTTTACCCTGTTATTAATGATGAGCCAGCTATTCAAGCAAAAATTAAATTGCACCAAATATATTCACAAAAAGAACTGGAAAGCAGTGCTGTTTTGCAATCAATGAAATTCAGGCCAAGAAGAAAGGTATTTAGTATACGATATATAAATACCCTCCATAGTTTTATTTGATTATATTAGATAACCTTTATTAATCCTGAGGGGAAATTCAGAACAGAATTAATTTATGACATGGTGACAGTGCTGATGTGCTACAGTTCTCATCAGGCAGAAGGAGTGCAATGGTGCTGATGGCAGGCTTAGATAAACACACATAAAGTTTTATTTTTTTTGCTCAAACACTTTGCATAATGGGCTGCATGGTGGTGAAGTGGTAGCGCTGCTGCCTCGCAGTAAGGAGACCTGGGTTCGCTTCGCTTCCTCCCTGCGTGGAGTTTGCATGTTCTCCCCATGTCTGCGTGGGTTTCCTCCGGGTACTCCGGTTTCCTCCCATAGTCCAAAGACATGCAGATTAGGTGCATTGGCGGTCCTGAATTGTCTCTAGTGTGTGCTTGGTGTGTGGGTGTGTGTGTGCCCTGCCCGGGTTTTGTTCCTGTGTTGGCTGGGATTGGCTCCAGCAGACCTTCGTGACCCTGTGTTAGGATATAGCGGGTTGGATAATGACTGACTGACTTTGCATAACAAATTCATTGCCTACAGCTTTTGTCTGAGTATATCTTTTTGTGTCACTATAGATTTTGTTTAGCCATGTTTAATTTCTAAAAAGTCACTGTTCCCCCATTTATTTTAATCTGGATCCTTTGTCAGAAGGTTATAGGTCCAAAAGAGATGTAGAGTGTTGTCAAACCTTTAAAAATCTATGTTGCTTTCATCCTACCCCTCCCAACTCTATAACACTCTTTATAATAATCAATTACATTCATATAGCAAATTTCTAGTTACTCAATGTGGGCCACTTCAGCCACCACCAACTTTTAGTGAGTTTTGCAATTGTGAAATTGCATATGAAATTCATTTTAGGTTCAGTTTTGCAAAACTGTATGCGAAGGGATACTTGGCTCCTTCACTCATTGCTACCTATTATATTTTCTGACATTATAGCTACATACTCTGTGGAGTGAGACTTGGAGCAATGGACAATGATGGCATGGTGTATGTTCATTGCCATGTGTACACAGTACAATAAATCTAAAATGAACTGATTACATCCTTTATTATTAAAGCAAAGCCTTGTATTTTTTAACTATTGTCCATCTGCATATATATTAATTATGTTTGAAATACAAATGAAAACTCAGTGTAATGAGCTTTTTGTTGCGTTTCATGCTTGCATGATGACAAACACTCTGAGTTTACAAAGAAATACAAATAAATAAATAAATAAAAAATTAAACAACAACACAGAATTTGTTACAGATAAGCCACAACGAAACATAATGAAGCACAGTTTTTTTTCTGTAGTACTTGTTGAGTCACTTTTATTCAGAAGATGGTGAAAAGAGAACAACAGAGGATGATGTGTTTTACTGAAAAAAAAGTAATTGCTAACTTTTACCATTTCTTGTTGGGACACCGTTAATCAGTCTATTTTATGATGATGCTATTCCAATTTTAGGGTGCGATGTTTAATAGAGAATCATAATTTGAGGCAAATTTATATCAACTCTGAATAAGTGATCTTTATAACATTACTAAATACCGCTACAAGTGTTATAATACAGAGTCCTGTAGAAACCCTCCCCACTGAATATTCTTTCCATGGTCCATGCTATGTATTAACACAATTCAACAGATACACAAGGGGTTATCAGCAAGTTTTGAGACTAACCTATTATCAGACACACCAGTAAAACCAGGAAAGTTTTATTTTTTGACATAATCCTATGAACAATAATACATCCCACAGAAGTAGTCCTTCGTATTGCAGAAGAGATGGTAGACACACAGCACGGGTCTGGAGAACAGGGCATGAGTGACATTTCTTTGAATAAATGGTTTAATAGAGCAGCCTTTGAAACACAGGAAGTGAATGGAGACAATGCCGTGAAGCAAGAGGGATGGGCCACAGCTGTCTTCACCACTTTTGTCCACTTTTGATTTCCTGAAATGCCAAACCAGCATAATATTGGACAGTTACCTGGACTTTTTCGAGACAAGTAATCAATGTGGACTACATTCTCATTCCTCATAAAAAACAAAGTTTCACTATGGTTTTTAAACTTCTTTAGAAACTTCTCCCTCGCTGAATTCGGTAGCTTAAGATTCTCTTTGACACATTGGATCATTTGATTCTTCATTCAGGAACCAGTATTCTGGGTGCCTAACATACATACAGTATCTTACTCATGCTTAATTGTTCATGAAGAACAGATTCAACTGACTCAAAACAGGCCTCTATATTGTCTGCTATCTCACGCACCGCACCATCACTCTTCAATCCGCTACTACTATTTGCTTCACAGTGGTTAACTTTTCTTCTGTCACTGGCCAAACTTTTAGCTATTTTCAAAAATCATCTTGCCATATAGGAATTCTAAAGCCAATTCTTCACTGTGGCATAAGAAGGGTCCTGGCACACACCGACTATGCAAGAGCATGATAATTGACTTTGCAGTTTTCCGAATGCATGTTGTATGGGTTCTGAAACAAGAAACACCATAAACTACAAATGCTAGAGACTTGATAGTTACAATTTTAATACATTGTAGAATAACTCTTTAAGGTTCTGGTTCAACCCTTTTCGACAACCCCTTATAAGAATTTTATCTGAGAAATGAAATTTCAAGGTATAATTCAGGCAATTAACTCTACATTATGGGCAAAAATTCATAATTTAATAAATTGATTATGCTAATTTTGACGTGACTTGTCAATCAACACTCACGCAATGACTTAAAAGCTTTATTTTCACTTTATATTTACTTGTATTTTAAGTCAACATAATAATATTATTAGCTGTACTACCTTTCTAAGATGACGTTAAATCTAATTATTCAACATAGTTCTCAGCATATTCAGTGCTAAAGTTTGCCGTGCACCATCTACTGAAATGCATATCGTAATGCATGTAGTAAAAAAATGCATTGCATTTTTCATTCCAACAGGTGGCACATCACAAACATTAACACTGCTTTTATAAATCTCACACCAAATGACAGATAACAACGACATAGCAACCGGGTGCACACTCAGATACACAAACAAATACAGATAGTTGTCTTTTTATTAAGGCAGATACTTAACAGATGAGTATAATTCACTTCATCTAATAATTATAGTTTTAGAGTAGTACTACTGCGGTGGGTTGGCACCCTGCCTGGGATTGGTTCCTGCCTTGTGCCCTGTGTTGGCTGGGATTGGCTCCAGCAGACCCCCGTGACCCTGTGTTCGGATTCAGCAGGTTGGAAAATGGATGGATGGATGGATGGATAGTAGTACTAGGGTGTTGTACCATGTTTCCCATTATGGATGTAGCTAGAAGCCAAGCAAAATGACACCTTTTATTGGCTAACTAAAATATTACAATATGCAAGCTTTCGAGGCAACTCAAGCCCCTTCTTCAGGCAAGATGTAATTTCATTGTTGATATAAATGTCATTTTATTGCAGTGTTTCCCAAACTTGGTCCTGGGGACCCCCTGTGGCTGCACGTTTTTGTTCCAACCACATTCCTAATCAGTGACAACACCTGATAACACTGAGCTCATTTAATTAGCTGTTTTTTTTTTCTTTTATTCAACATTCAGAAAAGCATAGCAGCATGATTTTTACATTTATAAGACATTTAGAAATATTTCTGCTTTTTCTATAGATTTAAATGCTTAACTCTCTTTTGTTGATGTCATTATATTTTGCCCTTTCTCTGTGCAGTTTTCCCACTTTGTTGTATCTTATTAATGACAATTTAAAATGAGCAGAGCAGACACACATGTAAACAACACTGAATAATCAAAGGATGCAACTACTTTAGCATCAGACCCACTAATTAGTAAATAATGGATTAATTAAACAATTAGAAGACCTTGAAAAGTAGAATGAAAATTAAGATGAAAAAACTGTTAAAAAGAAAAAAAATACATTATTCCTATATAACTGCTTGGTACATTTTAATATACTGTATATATATTTTTAGCAAACTTAGTTTTCTAATTTCTATATTGTTCCCAAAACTGAGAACTTGGGAAATAACAGTTCACTTAATTAGCCCAGGGGTTCAATTAAAAAAAGAAGATGGTTGGAAAAAAAACCTGCAGCTACAGGGGGTCCTCAGGACCAAGTTTGGGAAAAATTGTTTTATTGCATAAAAATTAAAATGTATTTGTTTAAATTAACTAAAGAAATGTCAGAAAACTAGCTTTAATAAACACAAGTTTTTAAAAATAGATGCCCATTCACCCAATTAGTTTAAATCAATTTAAGATCATATGACTGGAGTCTGTCATAAATGTGATAGTCCTTCATATAAGCACCCACACACTCATTTGGGGCCAATTGGCATTGGCAATAAATATAACCTGACAAGTTTTGGAATATGGAAAGTAAATAAAGGCAAAAGCAGACTATAACAAAATACCTTAATTAAGACTAGTACACAGGAGTGGGTATGGCGCTACTACCGTCTTTTTCCGAAAATAAGACATTCCCCGAAAATAAGCCCTATCGAGATTTTCGGAACTTTTTGTAATATAAGCCCTCCCCCGAAAATAAGCCCTAGTTAAAATAATGTGAAAAAAAGAATTCGTTAAAAAATGCTGTTGATGTATTAAGTATGTTTAGCTTCCCTAATACTCGTATTTCAGAGAAATGTTTGAAATAAAATATTCCGAGAAATTCATTGTTTACCTCTACAGTTCGTTTCAAATTAATTCTTGGAATTTATCTTAAAAATACAACATAAGGCAGCATGAATACATAAATATTGTGTCCGCTCTGCTCTGCTGTGTTGTACTGCGTCGCGCGTATCGCAGAGTATGGTCGAATGAGGTGGGGAGGGGGGCATGCATATGCGGAATGCGACGGAACGCGTCGTTGGCGCACACTATAAATAATTGTTCGTTAAGGCAGCAGTCTACATTGAGCGACAGTGCAGATACAACGTTTGTTCATTTCAGTCTTGTAAGTCTGATTATTTCCTCATACGTCATTTTATTTTTTATAAAGTGAATAATTTTTAACCGCAGTTAAAATGAGTACAGACACTTGACATTGCAATAAACAAGCCATTCAAGGATCATTTGCGGATGGAAATCAATGAATATATTGAAAACAGAATGGTGAGAAATCATCGAGGTAATTTTGTAAAACCAGGCTTACAGGAAGTTGTGAATTGGGTACAAAATTCATGGGACAAAATAACTGATAGTTGTGTTTCCAATGCACTACGAACAGGCTACTTAGACAAGAAGTATTCATTTAACGATGGCTATATTGCAAGACATGAGAGATTCGGGCCAATGATTCAACAGGAAATGGATTTGGAGGAAAATCAGAACAGAATTCAGAATTTGATTTATGACGATGTTCCAGAAGAAGATGACATGACTGTAATTGAATAAATTTTAATTTCTGTATTCTGTGTAAAATAAATAAATATTAAATAAAAATATATAAATATACTTTTATTTTTGTCCTCCCCCGAAAATAAGCCCTAGTGCGTATTTTGGACCAAAAAAGAAAGTAAGACAGTGTCTTATTTTCGGAAAAAGACGGTAGGTATCAGAGCCAAATACTTTGCCAAATATAATAAGAAGTGTATCAACCAAAAATTACTTATTGTAATCCATATGACTGTGGAGTATTGATAAAGTAAATTATGACAAAGCCAATCAAGCAAAATATGTCACCGAAGTTATGACAATTCTTAAAATGTCAGAAGCAATGCTGGAACTTGACTTGAAATAGAAATAAAAACAAACTAAGGTACATACCTGCTGCTGGACACTAGCCTCTTTCTTCCTACTGTGATAACGCAGGTAGGAGCCTTTCTTTTCTGAATTCACTCCCAAAGTAAATTTGTTTTTTTCAACAAAGTCCTCTGCAGGCCTGGCTGGTTTCTGGGATACTTTTTTGGAACGGTTCTCTTTAAACTGTCTATTGTTTGAGTTTTTTCCTTCATGTGACTTAACAGGAGTGACAGTTTTACCAGCTGTTGTTGATTTTACATTTGAAAAATTCAACTCTCCCTCATACTGATAATCCAATGGCTCATCTGTTTCCTCTTCCAAGCCAGAACTCCATTTTATCTCTTTATTGAGGCTTGATTGCTTATTAAATTCTTTATAAGGTCTCACATTTTCTACATCTGCATTTTGGAAGTTCCAACTGAGCCCTGCTGCCGGGTCACCGCTTTTATTCTTGTTCATGTTTTCCCTATACTGGGGGTAATAGGGAGTGGGAGGAAGTTTTGGTGTGGTTTCCACATTTTGTTTGTTTTTACTTATAGAAAAGCTAGCAGACCCTTTGCTAGGAGCTGGTGTGTGGATTCGAAGTGTTCTCCCTTCAGAGTCTTCAACCCAAGGTTTGCGAGGGCTATCATGTGGAACATCAAGAGATTCCCCAAGAGAATCTCCACTGAAGTCTTCTACAACTGAGAGTCCATCTGTGGCAAACCCTGAGGCTCCATCCAAATTGTTTCTCCAGTCAGGATTATAACGAAGTGATGCATACTTATCATCATCCTGGGACCTATTTTTGAGAGAGACAAAGATGAACAATTTCAGTTTGTCCAGATAAAAATACTTAATCTGAAAAGACTCTGCCTATGTAGATAAGTCACATAAAACTCTGTGTACAATTCCATGTGAGTCTACAATACAAAATTTTCACTTACGTGTTTGTTGTAGCTTGACAATCAGTTTACTGGAAGATATATTTCTTTGTATGTTTTAGAGTGGTCAGGTGCAGCTCAGCAATATATAATTCTCTGAAACTATGGTAAGATCAACGATTTCATCAAAAAGAAATACATAAATGACTGCAAGCTATTTAGTTTCCCAAGTTTAAATTTACATTAAAAAACATCTTTGGGTAAAAAGCCAACCACTCAAAATCTAAACTTTGATTTACAGTAAATCAAGTCAGTTACACACACTAAACTTAATACACAGTGCAATGGCAGCACAGTGCTGTTTCACACCCTATAAAGACTGCATCATAGTAAGCTTCACTAAATTTCACAGAACTGCAAAATTTAACAGAAGGCCAAATAATATATGACAGTATATGATTTATTATAGCTACATTACAAATATGTTAAACTATGACTATTCTTTAAATAAAATAACTTTGGTTTTAATTTTTGGTCTTTTGTCTATTAATAATAGTTATGTGGTACATATAATTTCACCATTAATCTATTATCTGAACCCATGTACAAAATTCAGGTCTACAAGCCAGATTGTAGACTATAAAGTATACTGTATATTGAGCATAAGCAGCATAGCAACACAATGTTTAGCACTGCCACAACACCACTCCATGAGACTGAAGCACCTTACACTTTGTTTTTTTTTTTTTTGTTTTTTTTAGGTATTTGGATTTTCTTTTCTTATTTCCATTGGGATGGAGTTATGGTAAACTTGCTACTGGTCTGGTGTTATTTGCAATGTATATGAATACGCAATACTTAGTTCCTGCTTTCTGATCAATTGAAAGATAGGTATACAGAAATCTTCATTAATTTGTTTTTTGGTACTCTGTGTTTCTCACCTACATGTCACAGACATGCAGATAAGGTTAAATGTTGATGGCTTCAGTTAATCTGTGTAGGTAAATGAACCCTGAAATAAGGTTGGATTAGGTAGGTTTGACTTGAAAGCATTTTTTCCTATACAAATTTTTATAATGCAGTGATTTCGAGGTATTGTCTAATGATACGCTGTTTTTAATATGTGAACTGTCTAATAACCCAAGGGCACCCCTTACTTTTACACATGAGTTTCCTTTGCAGTGGTATCCACAAATCCATCTAAACAACAAAACAAAATTATAGATATTAATCCTTTCATGGGGGACTAACTTTTCACTAAACAAATTTCAAATTAATTAAATATCAGTGAAAATAGCTCCTAAATTTCAAACATTACTGAACAGTATAATCCCAGGTAAACATGAATAGGCTGTTAAATAACTGATTGGAAAATATTCAGGTTTTACTTACTAGACCTATCTATTTTCAAATCCATTTGATGCAATTCATTGTCTCTTGGGTTTGAAGTCTATCTTGGAAGTACCAGGCACAAGGCAGGAGTTGGCCATGGAATGGACAGCAGTGCATTACAAGACTTAAATAAAACATAATAAGAGATAACAGGAAATATAAAAGGTATGGTTCTGCTAGCCTACAAGTGCAGGTGGGATGAAATAATTCACAGCTCACATAATTCAGTCCGAACCACCACTTTTGTTTCACACTTCAATTTTCAGGGGACAAAACAATTATTGACAATTCAGGTTAAAAAGTAGCAAGGAGAAACTGAGAAAATCAGGTTTTTTGGATTTAAACATTGTCCTTAAAAATCACAGACAGGCAGAATATGTTTCATTCATATAAACAGAACAACAAATGGTCCCAAACATAATCAAACGTGAAAGTAATATGATCTCTGGGAAATAAAATAATTAAAATATTATTGCACCTACGAATAGAACATTGTTATTCACTATTTGAAGAATTTTTTTCAGTTTTTCCATTAAAGTAAATATGTTTATATTCTGCATGATAAATATGATAATAAAATCATCCATCTTCCAATTCAGTATACAAAATGCAATTCTGTATACAAAATGTTATGTTATATATATGCTACATTTGGAAAATGACAAAATATTCACAAAAATCAAACAATGCAAGAATTATTTACATGATCTGAAACTATGAAATATGTTCCTAAATATATACTAAAATGAAGGAAAAACCTGTTCACTTATATTGTGATAAATCTTTATGCTGCTTTCACTCAAGTTTAAAATGAAAGTGAAAATATAAATAATAATACAAAAAAAGGATAAAATTCCTTAATGCACACATTTCTACTGCATTTCTATGTATAATACAATGCACAATGACTACTGCAGATATAATTTGGGGAATACATGGTTTAACTATTAATATTTAACAATATATGTTGTGTTCTTTTCTTTTTATGAGAGGTGACAGGTTTTTTGTTTTTTTTTTTTGTTTGTTTTTTTATGTTTGGTGTTTAATTCTGGTGACATAACTTTAGGAACAAACTGAACACTCCATTGAATACCTGAACTAGACTCTGAGAAGACTCAAAAATGTAATTTTGTTTTTCAAATCTCAGCATTTGGCTTCATGGATCACTTTCTGTCATGCCTTGCTGAAGCATTTGCTTAATCTCAGTTTTAAAAACAAAAATTCCAGGAAAAGAACTACACAATGGTTAGCGATGCTGCCTCCCAGAAGTGCCTGGCCTCTGTTTGTGTAGAGTTTGTGCATTTTCTCTGTATCTCTGTGAGTGTTTCACTTCAGATACATCAATGTTCCTCCCACTACTTAACTAAAAATTTTCTCTGTGTGAGTGTGTGCATGAAAATATCTTTTACACAACTGCCGCCCAATCCAAGGTTGCTTCCTCAGTACCTCTATAACAGGCTATTTTCACCTCCTCCCACCACAATACTGAATTGGATTAGATTACTTTGGGAAAGTTATAAGAATTCAGAAAGAAACTGGATAGATGGATGAATAAATAAATAAATATCTGCATACATTTCTTAAAAGTAAATGAAGAAAACATTTTCTAAGTGGGTATAAATTACTTATTTTGGTCAAAATAATACAGAAATCAATAGTTAAAGGGCAAAGTAGGTACTGGGGTTCAGTTCTGGTCCGGAAGGCCACAGTGGGTTCTGGTGTACAATCTATTCTTGCTTTTGACATGAATTCTCTTTGCATTTAGCATATTATTTCAATGTTAAAGGACAATTGTAAATAGAAGAAATGCTACATTGCTACAATAAAATACATTTTTTGTGAACTTCTAGTCCCTGCAAGGCAGAGCACAATCTGTGACCATGACAGATTTAGTCATTTGATGCCTGCGCTCAAGTAGATGCTCATATCAACAAATTAACAGTACATGTTGGTTATCAGTATCTATTGTATGGAGGTCAGTCTGGTTAATTGCCATGCTTTGCAGACCACATCCTTACATAGTGATCAGTAATATAGAATAGGTCATTCTTAAAATGCCTTACAGGTGTACACAATTCTCTTAGGTCAGTGGTGCTTTTATTAGATGTGGAAAGCATCACTTTTATGATGAGGGGCTCTATACCATTGTGGACAGTGAGTCAAACATGCAAGATTTAGTTATCAGCATCTACTATACAGAAGGGCAGTTCTTAACAAATCATGTAGAACAAGGCAAAGGATGAGATGATGACAGATTACATATTGTCAACAGAATTGTATAAATTAAAATAAAACTATGATAGGAATCACTGCCATTTGAAAGCCACTCAAGCACGGGAAAAGCACTATATAAATAAAATGTATTATTTTTATTAAAGCAGATGAACTTAAAAATTAGATTAATATGACTGAAATGGTTATGCTTCCTTACAACTCACAGTGATTTCAGCTTTTAACTGCAGTGCATACCCTTTAATTTGCATTACTAATGAAATAATTTGTTCATGTGGATAAATAATCTCGTCATGAACACCTACAACTAATTTTAAATGCTTATTAAAGTGAAACTGTTAGCGTAATAAAGCAGGACGTAGGACTATGTTGCTGGCAGATGTAGTCGGTGTTGCCACTCATTGAAGGAACTAGATATAAATAATTGTCTAGAAGGAAATAAAAGCTTAAGACACTGTCATAATTAAACAAATCTACAGCTAATTTTAAATGGTTCTTATCATCCCAGAGCTGGCATAAGTGGTCAATGTACTCATTTATTGAAACAAGTAGTCTACTTGTGGTTTAATTCATCTTTTTCCTACAGCTTTAGATTAATGAAACTATTTCACCTATTACCTCTACTTAAATTCCCTTTTTCATTCCTGGGGACACCAGTGGCAGCATAAAATATCAATTCTTTCAAATTAGGAAAACACTCAACTCATTAAGAATTAAGGATGTTTTCTAAGACTTAATAATTTTGGTATTTTAGGCTGAAACTATTACTCTCAAATGTAAATTAATAGAAACAGTTTCAAGGATAATATTTGCAGTTTTTGTTTTCTATTTTTAGACTTTCCAAATGTTTAAGGAAAAATGAGATTTGCATGTATCAATCTATCAAAAAATGTCACTATGCAAGAAGCTATGAGACATGCTTTCAAGGCTCTCTGATGACCTTCATTGGGAAAGAAACTGAATTCCCATTGAGGATTCTTTACAGGTTGTTATCAACAGGCTGGCTTGTTGACAAATTTCAGGCTGACAAATAAATGTAACACTTCTATTTATTAGCTTAATAAAATGTAATTCTTGTATTTAAAACGAACTAATAAATACAGTTTTACAATCTTTAACTTTGATTACATGTGTTTAAGAATGGATAGGAGGACAAATGGCAAATCTAGAGGCACAAACACATAAATACTGTATCTACAGTACAGAAGCAAATAATTTTATACAATATATTTGTATTTTTTGTAGATTTAGAGAACATAAGAAATTTGACAAATGAAAGGAGACAATTTAATCCATCAAGCTTGTTTGTTAACTAATAAATAATAAATAAGCTGTTCTGATATCTATATGAAACTTTAAGATTAGATCTAAAATTGGCTGCAAATATATGGATAGATCTTTTCCTATATCTATTTCTAGAAGACAATTGAAAGACAGATAAATACTCACTATGGAAAAACAGACTTTGGTAGCTGTTTCAAGTAAGCTTTACATATTGAGATAGATATATAATTACTGTATACAGATATATATAATGATGATAGATAGATAGATAGATAGATAGATAGATAGATAGATAGATAGATAGATAGATAGATAGATAGATAGATAGATAGATAGATAGATAGATAGATAGATAGATAATTTTTTTTTATTAAAGTAGATTCATACCGGCATACATATGCTTCAATTCCTTGTATATGTTTTGAAAGTCGCTGTAGAAAACTCCGCTCTGCGTCACAATGGGATTATTTCCAAACAAAACTTAATGATTCAGCCATCAGAGTATGAATCTCAAGAGGACTATTGTACTGCAATGTGTACAAATGGGCTCTTTTGTTCAGTGACAATCAGGTCACTGCGTTGGAACAGAATGGGAATGAAGTACCCTTTAACAAGCTATCATCCACGCAAAACATAATATATGTTTCTTTATTGCATGCAGAAATAAATTTCCAATAGACAATAGATGTATGCTACTTTTGTTGATGGACAGAAAACAGATGCAATATCCACACTTCAGATTCCTGGGTTTGTAATGGAGCTGCAGAGAGGCCCTCATATGCATATTTAACAATGTCTACACATGCTAATGGACTATTTTATGAATACTTACCATGATGACATCAAACAAAATAAAATCAAATTTCTTTTTAATAGATACAGCATCACACAAATGACAAAAATTAAAGTGGTCTCCCATACAATTATGCAGCCCACACTTGTAATAAAATATTCAATCACTGGCCATTTTGATTGTTGAGTAGGTGAATAAAAGCACACTGTTAATCATTTATCCTTCAGTTGTTATTTGAAAACAAATGGCAGCTTATTTTAAGTACACTCTGTATTTAATTAAAAAACGTGCTATTGGGGTAGAGTTAATTTAGTTCTGTTAAGATAAACGTTATTTGCAATTTATAATAAATTAACCTAATAAAGAATGAAGAAGCTTCATTTGAGTAAGCCTAAAGTTATAGCTTTTGTGCACAATTAGACAGTAATTTGAATTTTGTTATTTCATTTCTAGCCAATTAAAAACAACACAGTATAAAGATCACCTTGCAAGGCAGTGAATATCTAAAGTGCATTATGATGCCACAAACTCAGAAAGGAGAGGAAGATTTGAAATTCATATATTGTATTTATATATTGTGGCTCTTTTAATTCAGAACTAATTGATTGGAATATGAAAACATTAAGATACTTTCTTTTCACTGATGGACAAACTCAAACAAGAATGTGTATGCATACTAATGGGCTGCTCTTAATGTGCAGGAGGAAAAAAAACAAGAAGAATCAGTTACACACCATAAATAAATAACATATGAAACTTCTTCATGTATCTGCTGCATTTAATATATTAATTATATTAATTCTAGAGGATATCTTCTTGCAAAAGTTCTGGACACTACAGCCAAATCAGTTATTTGTTGACATTTAGAGTGAACACGTTGAACAGCAAACAAACTAAAACAATGGCATTTTATAAAAATGCTGATACACAGTTACAATTTATTTGATAAAAAAGTGCAAAATATATAAGAATATTTAAGGCATTTTTTGGATCATTGTCTTGTTGCAGAAGCCATACTTTTTCCAGCTTTCATTTTCTGACTGACTATATGACATTTTGCTTGAGGATTTGGTGATACTTTGTGAAATCCATTTTTTCACGATAAAAAAGTAGTCAATTTAGTCAGAGACATCCAAAATTGTGCATGGAATTATAACTTGTAATGATAGATATGAAAGGCACTATAAGATAGATAGATAGATAGATAGATAGATAGATAGATAGATAGATAGATAGATAGATAGATAGATAGATAGATAGATAGATAGATAGATAGATAGATAGATAGATAGATAGATAGATAGATAGATAGATAGATAGAATCCGGAAAGTATTCACAGCGCATCACTTTTTCCACATTTTGTTATGTTACAGCCTTATTCCAAAATGGATTAAATTCATTTTTTTCCTCACAATTCTACACACAACACCCCATAATGACAACATGAAAAAAGTTTACTTGAGGTTTTTGCGAATTTATTAAAAATAAAAAAACTGAGAAATCACATGTATATAAGTATTCACAGCCTTGCTCAATACTTTGTCGATGCACCTTTATTATTATTATTATTTATGTCAATTACAGCCTCAAGTCATGTTGAATATGATGCCACAAGTTTGGCACACCTATCCTTGGCCAGTTTCGCTCATTCCTCTTTGCAGCACCTCTCAAGCTCCATCAGGTTGGATGGGAAGCGTCGGTGCACAGCCATTTTAAGATCTCTACAGAGATGTTCAATCGGATTCAAGTCTGGGCTCTGGCTGGGCCACTCAAGGACATTCACAGAGTTGTCCTGAAGCCACTCCTTTGATATCTTGGTTGTGTGCTTAGGGTCGTTGTCCTGCTGAAAGATGAACCGTCACCCCAGTCTGAGTTCAAGAGCGCTCTGGAGCAGGTTTTCATCCAGGATGTCTCTGTACATTGCTGCAGTCATCTTTCCCTTTATCCTGATTAGTCTCCCAGTCCCTGCCGCTGAAAAACATCCCCAAAGCATGATGCTGCCACCACCATGCTTCACTGTAGGGATGGTATTGGCCTGGTGATGAGCGGTGCCTGGTTTCCTCCAAACGTGATGCCTGGCATTCACACCAAAGAGTTCAATCTTTGTCTCATCAGACCAGAGAATTTTCTTTCTCATGGTCTGAGAGTCCTTCAGGTGCCTTTTGGCAAACTCCAGGCGGGCTGCCATGTGCCTTTTACTAAGGAGTGGCTTCCGTCTGGCCACTCTACCATACAGTCCTGATTGGTGGATTGCTGCAGAGATGGTTGTCCTTCTGGAAGGTTCTCCTCTCTCCACAGAGGACCTCTGGAACTCTGACAGAGTGACCATCAGGTTCTTGGTCACCTCCCTGACTAAGGCTCTTCTCCCCCGATCTCTCAGTTTAGATGGCCGGCCAGCTCTAGGAAGAGCCCTGGTGGTTTCGAAGTTCTTCCACTTACAGATGATGAAGGCCACTGTGCTCATTGGGACCTTCAAAGCAGCAGAAATGTTTCTATAACCTTCCCCAGATTTGTGCCTCGAGACAATCCTGTCTCGGAGGTCTACAGACAATTCCTTTGACTTCATGCTTGGTTTGTGCTCTGACATGAACTGTCAACTGTGGGACCTTATATAGACAGGTGTGTGCCTTTCCAAATCATGTCCAATCAACTGAATTTACCACAGGTGGACTCCAATTAAGCTGCAGAAACATCTCAAGGATGATCAGGGGAAACAGGAAGCACCTGAGCTCAATTTTGAGCTTCATGGCAAAGGCTATGAATACTTATGTACATGTGCTTTCTCAATTTTTTTATTTTTAATAAATTTGCAAAATTCTCAAGTAAACTTTTTTCACGTTGTCATTATGGGGTGTTGTGTGTAGAATTCTGAGGAAAAAAATGAATTTAATCCATTTTGGAATAAGGCTGTAACATAACAAAATGTGGAAAAAGTGATGTGCTGTGAATACTTTCCAGATGCACTGTACATATATACATACATACATACATGTTCAATGATGTGGAAAAAACTGATTTTACCACAAGGCTACAACATAGCAAAATGTGAAAAAGTAAAGGTATCTATCTGAAAGTTTCAGAACATCCCTATTTTTCTATTTTTTATTCATATTTAAGCAGTTTAAATCCAGTAAATAACCTGACATGGTACAAAGGTAAGCAGTAAACTGACAAAGGTTAAAAAAAAATTGGGCTACTAAACAATGAAACCTAATGTTATTATCAGAGTTATACAAAACAGCCTTTTCAGGAAACAAGTAATGGGTTAACAACGTACAGCTTTTCTGCAACAATAGAAGTTAATTAATCCTTTAAAGTTAATGTAAAAAATTCCTACATGTGTGCCAATATTTACTGATTACTTACAAACCCTCTGTCTATATAAAAGCAGTGTTGGAACAAACTGTGCTGCTGTCTTGCTACACTTCCTGAAGAAAGGTAATTTACAAAAGGAAAATGGGCAGACTAATATAACCTTTAAAAGTGCCGGTTTCTCTTTTGGAGAAAACCAAAGTGTCACTGAGTACAGTTTCCAACTCTGCTTTAAGACAGACAGGTGTTTTTAAAGTAATCAACAGAAGTTGGGAGACCTGTGCAAATTATTTCCTTCAACTTACAAGGCTTACACATCTGTAGGTTGTACCCAATTGATTGTTTCCTGAAAAACAAAATACTTGTAATATTCTAAAATTTCCTTTTTTTCGGTTTCTGCTAACATAAACTTTACATTTAAACCTCTGGCAGTTTACTGCTTATCTTTTCACCATTTTAGGAAATTCATAGCATTTCAACTGATTAAATTTGAAGAAAAACTGGAAAAAACTGAGGTGTTCTAAAACATTTCACCGGTGGTGTGTGTGTGTGTGTGTGTACACACGCACACACACACACACACACACACAACATGCTATGTGTACTTTCATTTATTTATTTATTTGTATTTTTGTCAGGCCTTCTGAGGAGACATGCAAATAAGTATTTCACTATGTTTGCATAACCATAAACTTGACCAGACATTTAAACTTTAATGTTGTTATTATTCTTTCAAAAAATACATTTCTGCATTTATTATGCTTACAGTAGAGTAGTCACTGAAATAGGATCAATACAAGGAGATATTTCTTAGCCCAAGCTATTTAATGTTTCTGTATGCTCTGAACAATATTATTCCATTTCTGAGTTTTTCATCAGCGTATCTGGGCAATGTTTTGGTTGTGGACCAGCATATAACACTGGCGCCATCTTGTGCTGAATTCTATTAATTACAAAAATAAAACATCAAAAATATGTTTTGTTTTTTTTTTTGGTTTTTAAAGTACAAGTCATACATTACTTAAAAGTTTTCCACATGGTTACACAACATCTATCGGATTTGATTTGTGAAAAATTTCTAGGCTCAAAATTATTAAACAAATTTAAGAGAATGAAGTAAACGATTTTCCCATACAGTACTCTAAATTAAACCAGAGTGAGTGAGTATTAGTGTGTGCATGAAGTTGCCCCACCAGTCCAGCTGGTTCCTACCTTGCACCCAGTCATGTACTAAAGCTGGCTTTGATTTTCCACAGATTCAGAAAATTGACGAAAGGATGAATTGATTTGTGCAAGGACCCCGTAACAGATAGCAAAATGCATTGTCATGAAGAATATATAGGATTATATAATTTGTATTAAAAAATTATTACAAAATGTTAGATAGGCATCAGCACACATACACTACTAAACTGATGGGGTCTAGTTTAGACACCTATGTATGATTATGGACTTCCTTGCCTCAAACATTGACTGCATATCTGAAAATTTGGGAGTGTGCTTGGCAGCATCAGCTCTGCCAATCCATTACTATAAGCCAATACTTTATTTCAAGATATGTTGTGTGAAATGTGCATTCTTGCACAACAAACTTCAACACATTAACAAGTTTATTAAAACACAATTTGTAGGAAAGTTAGAAATGTATGAGCTGTACTGTACAAAGTGGTCAAAGTGACTTGATATTCTTGTAGATTAATTAAATTACTTCAGCTTACTCCCATATTCCAAAATGTATATGTTGAGATGACTGGCGATTCTAATATGATCCCACATGACCCATGTGAGTAAATGTTGAGAATGTGTGTGCCCTGCAGCAGGTACGTGAATGAAGCTTCACTTTAATAAGATTCCTGCAAATGGAGGGAGTATCCCCATCCATATTTCAGGGTTCAGTAAGTCAAAGTACTATTGGATGTTTTGTAGCTTAAAAGAAACCTACATCACCTACATCTGTTAGACTTAAGAACATGTTATACTCTGGCAGACTCAGAGAATTAAACCTGTCTTAGTCTTGAGCAGAGGAAGACTGCATGGGGACCTAATCTAGGTATTCAAAATCCTCGAAGACATTGATAAAGCAGATCCAGCAGAATTCTTTCAGCTTAAGGTTTAATCACGTGACGTACTTGAGGACATCGGTGGAAATTAAGGGGAAGTGCATTTAAGACTGAACCCAGGGAAGCTAGTCATTTTGAGAGAACTTAATACTGATATGACAGATTCAGGATGCAAATTTTTCAGATCATTACTGTGTTTTCTTTGTTTGCCTTTTCTAGCATAGTGCCGGTTAAATTATAGGGCTAATCATAGCACTGAAACTATTTTATTGTAAATAATAAATGAATTTAGAATTATTTCTGAAAAAATAACATGTAAAAAAGGATTAAATATTGCTTTATTATTGTTCTTTCTATGCATGTACCCTTTAGGTCAAATCGTCAAAAAGCATACAATGAATTCCCAGAGATATGCAAGCAAAACACAGCTATACAAGTCAGTTGCACTCCACAACCCAGATGTACTTTACACCATACATAAATGCTAGACTAGCATCACAGAGGTTATAAGTTATAATTTTTTTTAAACAAAAGTTAGAAAATAACAGAAATTCTGCTAATCGGCTGTTGTATAAAAAACTGCCATCTGATGAGGAGACATAATCATCTAGCCTTAGATGTTATTATTGACCTAAAACTAACTTTAAATTGCTCATTACCTAGATTACAGAGCAAGCATTTGTTCTTTAAAGAATACAGAGTATTTATTTGACATTTTTGTCACTGCAGGATACTCAGAGGCTGATACATGACAAGGCAGAAAGTGGCATGCTTTTGTTTTCAATCAGCTAGATCCCCGTTAAGCGCATTTAATTGGGACTGCCATGGAAAAACATAACAAACTACAATGCACTTCAAAATGCAACAGTAATATTTCTAACCAAAAACTATTTGTGCACCTAATACCAAATTTGCCAACATGTCCTTGCCTTGCAGTATGTTTTAGGATTGATTTTTAAATTTGCATTATAGACAACGCTCTTAACGACTTTGGATTCAGATACTGTCACTATATTCCTCACAACATTCACTCCAATTTTCACGTGCTGACCTTCTAAAATTATCTAGAATGAAGCATAAAAGAGCTAGAGAAGCCGCTTTTTATTTTTATGCAACAAAAACATGAGATGTCTCATCAACACACATGCATAAAAAAAAAACACTACAGAAAATTAAAAGAAGATACACAAAAACATACTTTATCAGTTTGTGTTTTTCCTAAAAATAATTCGCTTTTGTTTTAAAAAAAATGTGATGAGTAATGTTTACATACTGAAATTATTTTAGTTTGAGTTTGCTTCACACAGCTATGCTGGCTATAAATACAATGCAGATAGCATCCATTCAAATGTGTAATTAAAAAGAATTATAATTAGGTATTAAGTCTTACCTTTCTCTTTATCCTTCTTGAAATCCTAATATTTTATTATCTACCACTATACCATTGTCAAAGTTTACCAACAGTCTAATGGAATATGTTATAAGATTGAGAGACAATACTTCTATAGTAACTCTGGTATCATCATGACTCTCTGATTCTATGACATGCTATGATTTGGATAATGTTACTCTAGAATGCTTGGGGGGCTGGATGGCCATTTTGCCTAGCTCTACTAGTCTTTGTATTCTTAAACTAATGAAGAACTATCAGCCACTAGAGGTATGTGCACTCTGAAATAAGCCTTCCAGGTTTTTTGGTTTCCTTCATCTCCTCTTTTGTTGTATGACCACAGGGACAGTTAAAAATAAAAAAATAAAAAATTGACTTTATCATATCATTACTTGCATGATAAATAGGTAATAGTGTTATCAACTGTCACATATGTGCACACGAGAGACAGGTTAATGGTTTTGGTGATGGTAACTAGCCGCTGGACCAGGGGTTGGCACTATGTTCTAATGCCTTCTCTTCTCCCCCCTGTGGTGAACATTACTTCTGTTGTCCATCCACCTGGAACTGCCCCTTCCTGCCACATGACCACATAACCCAGGAACCAGCCATCTTGTTTCCAGTTCTGTGAGTTTTGTTTGTTAAAAACCTTCAGTAATATGGGGTCACCAAGGCGGTGCTCCAAATCTTTATCTTTGTTGGTCTTCTCTTTTACACAACCCTCAACTTTTCTTGTATACCTTACTTATTTCTTATATTTTACTACTTCTTCATCTTATTATTCAGTAGGATTTCTTACAAATACCTGAATATTATATTACATTGCATGCATATACTAAATTTCATGTATGCTTAGTGTTATATAAATGAACATATTATTATTGTTATATTTTCCATTAATTTTGAACCCTATTATTATATTGCAGAGTTAATGTAGACATGATTTAGGGGTATACTTTGTTTCAGCACTGTCATAGCCCAATTTGCAACTGAAAGACCAAATTAAGCATTACAGTCAATGAGAAACAGAAAAGACACAACAGCTCAAGAAGCTGTTTGTTGAAGAGCACACAAGTTCTTTTAAAAGGCATGTCAAACAGTGACAGCCCAAGGAAATTAAACTTGACATGGCAAAAGAACACTTTCTGTTAAGCAATTAAAAAGCTTAAGTGTATCACAAGTGCCTTCAAAGACCAAATAAATGAAGCACTCAGGGAACCTGGGACAATGTATACGTCATGGAAAGCAAAACAATACCATGAAACAATTAAATTAATTCAGTTTTCAAAACTGCTTATTTCAAAATAGGTTCGTGAGGCAGTGCAGCATTGTAAATTGTTGATAGTATTGGATGCTGCTGAATCCAACCATGGACAGGAAGTAAATTGCTGGAAAAAACAACATTTGCATAACCAAATTAAAGTATACATTTGGTATTTTTCAAGAGAAAGTTATTTTTTACAATCCTGGTATATAGTAATTTGCCACATGAAACTGTGTTTTAAGGTTAAGCATTTTTTTTTACACATTTTAAGAACTAGCCTGCTGTTGTACTTAAAAACAGAGGAAAGCAAAAGCATTAAAATTTACAGAATATATTCATTTATCAAAAATAGTGTTATTGAGTATTGATCTGTATCTTCAGATGGCCCAAACACTGTATTTCAAAACAGTGTAATCATGTCATGATTTCATGAGGTGCAGCCATTTTAAAAAAATATCAGCTGTGCATATCACTTTTGCTGGTCCTCTTCCTCCAGGGCACCGCTTCTGACCAAGTGTGTTTCACCTCAAAGTGTCATCTCCAAGTGCTAATACTGAAATTATTGAATGCTGATATCTAGATGTGAACTGTTCTGTAGAGAAATAGACAAAACTACTGAAAATTCACACTTACCTCCACTTTGTCTTTTACAATACAGAATTCAAAAAAAGTTTTATTGCCTTGTTTTGCAAACGTATTGCCTACTGCTGCTGCTATCATCATACACATTTGTGCTTTAATGTTCTAGCCAGAGAAAGGCTGAACACGCATAGACAGCATGAACTCAAGTACCAAGAACTGATTGACATAAATGCAGTTATAATCAGGCTGAAATTCAATAGGTTTAATATAGATGCTTTAGCACAGACAGAGTAGTAGCACATAGTTGTCATTCCTGTCTCACAGTACCTAAATCTGTACAGAGTTTGCACATTCGCCCCATGTGTTTATGGACTGATCGGTATCAGTGAATGTAAGTGAGGTTTCCCACTCAAATAGATTGTCCCAAGTTATTTTATTACCATATCCTTAGAAATAGCAACTCTCCATGCACTATAAAATTCAGTAATTGGTTTGTGGTGCCTCAATCTGTTTGATCATGGTTTGACTGTGTTGCACAATTTGACTTTTTCATTTTTTCACTTATTTTATTTTGTTTTGTGTGTGCACAACATGCAATGGAAACTAATGCTGAGTGTTGACTGGCCCTGTAAACTTCCCCTAACATGGTATTGATGTGCAAGTTTCTGGACTCTTTCAAAAATACAAAATGCAATGCAGTGTAAACTGTTCAGATTCATTGTTATGTGTACAAAGTTCACATATGTTCACTATTTACTGCCACGCTGCAATTCAGGAAGACTCTCATTCTGTAGGCTATGAAAAATAACAACCCAGAATGTAATTGGTGAAAAGTACACACCGTTGAAGATAGATAGATAGATAGATAGATAGATAGATAGATAGATAGATAGATAGATAGATAGATAGATAGATAGATAGATAGATAGATAGATAGATAGATAGATAGATAGATAGATAGATAGATAGATAGATAGATAGATAGATAGATAGATAGATAGATAGATAGATAGATAGATAGATAGATAGATAGATAGATAGATAGATAGATAGATAGATAGATAGATAGATAGATAGAAAGAATCCGGAAAGTATTCACAGCGCATCACTTTTTTCACATTTTGTTATGTTACAGCCATATTCCAAAATGGATTTAATTAATTTTTTTCTTCAGAATTCTACACACAACACCCCATAATGACAACGTGAAAAAAGTTTACTTGATGTTTTTGCAAATTTATTAAAAATAAAAAAACTGAGAAATCACATGTACATAAGTATTCACAGCCTTTGCTCAATACTTTGTTGATGCACCTTTGGCAGCAATTACAGCCTCAAGTCTTTTTCCTGACTAGTCTCCCAGTCTCTGCCGCTGAAAAACATTCCCACAGCATGATGCTGCCACCACCATGCTTCACTATAGGGATGGTATTGGCCTGGTGATGAGCGGTGCCTGGTTTCCTCCAAACGTGACACCTGGCATTCACACCAAAGAGTTCAATCTTTGTCTCATCAGACCAGAGAATTTTATTTCTCATGGTCTGAGAGTCCTTCAGGTGCCTTTTGGCAAACTTCAGGCGGGATGCCATGTGCCTTTTACTAAGGAGTGGCTTCCGTCTGGCCACTCAACCATACAGGCCTGATTGGTGGATTGCTGCACAGATGGTTGTCCTTCTGGAAGGTTCTCCTCTCTCCATAGAGGACCTCTGGAGCTCTGACAGAGTGACCATCGGGTTCTTGGTCACCTCCCTGACTAAGGCCCTTCTCCCCCGATCGCTCAGTTTAGATGGCCAGCCAGCTCTAGGAAGAGTCCTGGTGCTTTCGAACTTCTTCCACTTACGGATGATGGAGGCCACTGTGCTCATTGGGACCTTCAAAGCAGCAGAAATTTTTCTATAACCTTCCCCAGATTTGTGCCTCGAGACAATCCTGTCTCGGAGGTCCACAGACAATTCCTTTGACTTAATGCTTGGTTTGTGCTCTGACATGAACTGTCAACTGTGGGACCTTATATAGACAGGTGTGTGCCTTTCCAAATCAGGTCCAATCAACTGAATTTACCACAGGTGGACTCTAATTAAGCTGCAGAAACATCTCAAGGATGATCAGGGGAAACAGGATGCACCTGAGCTCAATTTTGAGCTTCATGGCAAAGGCTGTGAATACTTATGTACATGTGCTTTCTCAATTTTTTTATTTTTAATACATTTGCAAAAACCTTAAGTAAACTTTTTTCAAGTTGTTATTATGGGGTGTTGTGTGTAGAATTCTGAGGAAAATAATGAATTTAATCCATTTTGGAATAAGGTTGTAACATAACAAAATGTGGAAAAAGTGATGTGCTGTGAATACTTTCCGGATGCACTGTAGATAGATAGATAGATAGATAGATAGATAGATAGATAGATAGATAGATAGATAGATAGATAGATAGATAGATAGATAGATAGATAGATACTTTAAAATAATCATATCTGAACATTTTTCTGTCTTTTAATACAAGTAATTATATAACATAACCAATGAACAAACAGAAATGAAAAGACATAACTAGCTCAATATGCAGCCTGAAGCTTCTGAAATTTGGTGAATTAGGGAGTGGAGGTGGTCAACACTCCATCCACAAAGCCTGCAGACAAGCAAGCAAGCAATATGTCCTTATCTCAAGAAAATAGCATCAGGACTCTATGATAAAATGCATTATTTCCAGTTTACTTTTGTTATCACAATCACAACTCAGAAACACGGAAGGCATGTGGCTTAAATTGAAACCCTTGCTGCTTCAAAAGTGGACATATTCATTAAGTTTAAAGGCTTTTTATTTTCATGTTGGACCCCGTTGTCCTTTACTTCCATAATAAAACATAAGAACAGGTTAGGTATTTTTAAAATTACTATAAAATGCTTTACTTTAGAATGCAATTTCATGCAGCAAATTAACATATACTCTGATTATGAAGAAATAATTTTGAGTTAAAAAAAATTGAACTTTTCCTTTAAGATTAAAACAAAAAGCAAGCAGAGGTTAAAATTGGTAGTGATGCAATTCACTTGGTGGGGAAGAAATGAGTCTTTCAAGTGATGCCTTGAGGTTTGCCTTAATCAAAGTTGACTTACAAAATCAGGAGACATTACAACTATTTACGGATATTTTTTATACTGGAAGCACAAGCAGGTTAGGAACTATCTTAGTGTCACACAGTAAAGCAGTGGCTGGAACTGGACCTGCAGCTTTGGGGTTTAAATCCAAATGTCCTTGCTACTAAGTCATAACAAACTACTAACAACCTGAGAATTTAATTAAATGGTTTCATTTAATGAAAAGGTAATGAATGGATAAAGGCCTGGGAGAACTACTCACAGCTCAAAAGAATTTAAAATATTCCCACCTTATTACTTAGAATTTGACTAAAATGAAAGCTTATGTTGTATACTGGATTATTAGCTTGTGAGGGTTCTTTTCTTTTATTGGTATTATTTTTGTGTGGTGTGGTGTATATACCCCAGGAAACACTATCCAACAGAGTCCTGTAGCTTACCTTGATTCCTTGTTGTCATCCAGCTGCATGAGCTCATTTTCTTTATAAGCTGGTATATCACCTGGAAGGTAGCTGAGAGTAGGCTCTTCTAAGCTATCATAAATAGAATAATTGTCATTATCTTCTTCATTGTCATCATTCCCATACTCTACTTCATTTTTACTGTGGTCACTTGGCTCATCCCGATAAACCAGCTTCTCTGTCTGGTGGATCCTCCTTTGTAGATCAAATTGATACTTGCGTTCCTGTGCAAGACTCTCTGTGTCTGATTCCAGAGAGTCTCGTAGACTAAGGTGGAGATCATCTTCTAAAGAAGGAGGACTCTCTGGTACCTCTGGCAGCCTTGTGTATGGAGCTCCTGGTTCAATAATCTTTTTGCGATTAGTGGGGCTGATCTTATCCATATCTTGGTTATGTCAGGCCAAGATGCTAGTAGATGCCTTGCAGCTCAAAAGAAAGCTGCATGACGTCTTGGAAATACAAAAATTCATTCATTCATTCATTCATTCATTCATGGATCTGATGAGTTATTGGTCACCTGAAAAAAAGTGAAAAACTTTAGTATGCATACTGGAAATTGCATTAATTCTCTTATCATTCTTTTGCTCTATCCAGGACAGTTTAGTGCATTGAGCCTGAACCTGATACAGCAATAATGGGCTCAAAATGGGCTTACACCTGACCTGAATAATTATTATCAAAAGATGAGATTTTAGTCATTTATTTTCTAGACCTGCATATTCCAGTTTTGCATAATCATAGATGATGGATGGATGTGCCTGATACTACCTAAGACATGCTAAAAGAAAAGAAACCCATCCTGAACCTAGTAGTAAAATAATAATGCATTTTGGTTATAAAGCACCTTTCTTGCTCAAAGTGCTTCATAAATAATCAGAAGGGTAAAAAAAATATCACAGTAAAGATTAAATAATTAACAAGGAATACAAACTAATATCAAGTTTCACACATCAAATAATACAAAAAACATCAAATAATAGATTACAGTAATATATGAAATGCAAAGTTATGAATTAGAATTACAAAAAAATAAGCAGGAATAAAATATACAAAAACACAAAATGTTTAAAAAAAACACACAAACAACATCATTTCTGTAAGCTAGTATATAGGCTATCAGTTTAGAAATTATTAAATTGCAGTCTTGAATAGCACAATAAAATAAAATGCATTGAAAGAAAGTGAGAAAATTTTCAAAAAGTGGGAAGATATTTTACGCAGAGAGGAGCAGCAGCAAGGTATGCTGTCTTTACATTGAATATAGTGCCAGTCCATCAAAAGGCACACTCAATTATGCATCTACATTCTCAAATAAGTCAATTTAGAGTCTCCAATCAAAATGAAATATCATTTACCAATTATCAAAGTTCATTAAACTAGCTCAGGGTCACAGATGCCAGAGTCTTAACAGGTACATTAGGTGCAAGACAAGAATCAACATGGAACAAGATGTCAATCCAGCAGAAGGCACTCTCACTGTAACACCCACTCTATGAAATATCTATTTAGAGTCACCAAATAGCTTAAAATGTCCATCAGCCCTTTCGTTATCAAACATATCTAATCCAGATAACGGTTATGGGAGCTGGAGCCCAAACCATTACCATCAGATGAAACGTAGGAACCTGGATGTGGAGCAAGCTCAGTTCAAATGGTTTTCCAAATGAACAATGACCCTAAGCATATTAAAGTTGTGGCAAAATGGCTTAAGGACAACAAGATCAAGGTATTGGAGTGGCCATCACAAAGACCTGACCTTAATCCGAATGAAAATGTGTGGGGTACGAGCAAGGAGGTCTACAAAACTGTCCCAATTACACAAGTTATGTCTGGAGGAATGGGCCAAAACTCCAGCAACTTATCTTAAGAAGCTTGCAGAAGACTACCCAAATGTTTGGCTCAAGTTAAACAATTGAAAGACAATGCTACTAAATATTAACCGTTAGTGTAAACTTGCCAAACACTGGAATTGTGATACAGTCAAAAAAGTGAAATATATCTGTGAACATTATTGGAAAAAATTACTTTTGCCCTGCACAAAGCAGATGTTTTAAACAATATGCCAAATTTATAGTGTGTTAGTATAAAATCTGTGGAGGGGTTATAAAGTGCGTTTAAGAATACACCCTAATTGTATGTAAACTTCTGACTTCAACTGTACATGCTGTACATATAACATAAGCACAAAAAAAGATTGCTGGGCTGAATGGCCTGTTCTCATTAAAATTGTTCTAATGTTCTAATATGCAGTGGATTCAAAAAGCATTCATACCCCTTCACTTTCTATACATTATAATGTGTTGTAGATTTAGTTTCAAATGGATAAATTTGTCATTTTTGCCCATCGATTCTTCTTCTTCTTTCGGCTGCTCCCATTAAGGGTTGCCACAGCGGATCATCTTCTTCCATATCTTTCTGTCCTCTGCATCTTGTTCTGTTACACCCATCACCTGCATGTCCTCTCTCACCACATCCATAAACCTTTGCTTAGGCCTTACTCTTTTCCTCTTCCCTGGCAGCTCTATCCTTAGTATACTTCTCCCAATACACCCAGCATCTCTCCTCTCCACATGTCCAAACCAACGCAATCTCGCTTCTCTGACTTTGTCTCCCAACCGTCCAACTTGAGCTGACCCTCTAATGTACTCATTTCTAATCCTATCCATCCTCATCACACCCAGTGCAAATCTTAGCATCTTTAACTCTGCTACCTCCAGCTCTGTCTTCTGCTCTCTGGTCAGTGCCACCATCTCCAACCCATATAACATAGCTGGTCTCACTACCGTCCTGTAGACCTTCCCTTTCACTCTTGCTGATACCCGTCTGTTACAAATTACTCCTGACACTCTTCTCCACCCATTCCACCCTGCCTGCAATCTCTTTTTCACCTCTCTTCCACAATCCCCATTACTTTGTACTGTTAATCCCAAGTATTTAAACTCATCCGCCTTTTGTCCATCAATTAATGCTCAATAAAACATAATGACAAAGTGAAAATATGTTTTCAGAAAGTTTTGTAAATAAATTAAAAATCAAAAACTGAAATATCTCCTTCATGTATTCAGACTTTGTAGAAGCCCATTTGGCAGCAATTACCACTTTGAGTCTTTTTTGGATAAGTCTCTACAAGCATTCCATACCTGGATTTTGGTGGTTTATGCCATTCTTCCTGGCAGATGCTCTCAAACTTTGTTAAATTAGATGGGAGGCGTATGTAAACTGCCATCTTCAGGTTTCTTCACAGACGTTCTATGGGGTTTTAAGTCTGGGCTTTGGCTGGATCACTCAAGCACGGTCAAAGATCTGTCACTCCAGTGTTGTCTTGGCTGTATGAATTGGATCATGATCAGACTGAAAGGTAAGCCGTCACCCCGGTCTGAGGCTGCATGCACTATAGAGCAGGTTTTCTTCAAGGATCTCTCCATATTTGGCGGCATTCATCCTTCCCTCAATTCTGTCCAGTCTCCCTGTTCTTGTCGCTAAGAAGAACCTAATAGAATGATGCTGCAACCATCATGCTTCACCCCAGGGATTGTATTAGGCTAATAATGAGCAGTGCCTGATCAGCCCTTCAGTTTAGTCAGATTGCCAGCTCTAGGAACAGTCCTGGTGGTTCCAAATGTCTTCCATTTAACAATTATTGAGGTCACTTAGCTCAATGGAACACAAAAAGTTTTTTTTTTTTTTTTTTTTTAATTCTTGCCTAGATACATGCCTCAAACATAATTTGATTAGACAGACAGACAGACAGACAGACAGACAGACAGACAGACAGACAGACAGACAGACAGATAGACAGATAGACAGATAGACAGATAGACAGATAGACAGATAGATAGATAGATAGATAGTACTTTATTAATTCCAAGGGGAAATTCACATTCTCCAGCAGCAGCATACTGATAAAGAAAATATTAAATTAAAGAGTGATAACAATGCAGGTATACAGACAGACAATAACTTTGAATAATGTAAACATTTACAAACCCCCCCCCCACCCCAAGGGTAGAATTGAAGAGTCGCATAGTGTGGGGGAGGAACAATCTCCTGTCTGTCAGTGCATCAGGAAAGTGACAGCAGTCTGTCGCCGAAGCTGCTCCTCTGTCCGGAGATGATGCTGTTCAGTGGATGCAGTGGATTCTCCATAATTGATAGGAGCCTGTTGAGTGCCCGTCACTCCGCCGCAGATGTCAAACTGTCTAACTCCATGCTTACAATAGAGCCTGCTTTACTCACCAGTTTGTCCAGGCATTAGGTGTCCCTCTTCTTTATGCTGCCTCCCCAGCACACCACCGTGTAGAAGAGGGCGCTCACCACAACCGTCTGATAGAACATCTGCAGCATCTTATTGCAGATGTTGAAGGATGCTAGCCGTCTAAGGAAGTATAGTCGGCTCTGTCCTTTCTTACACAGAGCATCAGTATTGGCAATCCAGTCCAATTTATCATCCAGCTGCACTCCCAGGTATTTATAGGTCTGCACCCTCTGCACACAGTCACCTCTTATGATCACGGGGTCCATGAGGGGCCTGGGCCTCCTAAAATCCACCACCAGCTCCTTGGTTTTGCTGGTGTTCAGGTGTAAGTGGTTTGAGTCGCACCATTTAACAAAGTTCTTGATTAGGTCCCTATACTCCTCCTCCTGCCCACTCCTGATGCAGCCCACGATAGCAGTGTCATCAGCAAACTTCTGCACGTGGCAGGTCTCCGAGTTGAATTGGAAGTCCGATGTATATAGGCTGAACAGGACCAGAGAAAGTACAGTCCCCTGTGGCACACCTGTGTTGCTGACCACAATGTCAGACCTGCAGTTCCCGAGATGCACATACTGAGGTCTGTCTTTAAGATAGTCCACGATCCATGCTACCAGGAATGAATCTACTCCCATCACTGTCAGCTTGTCCCTAAGGAGCAGAGGTTGGATGGTGTTGAAGGCGCTACAGAAGTCCAGAAACATAATTCTTACAGCACCACTGCCTCTGTCCAAGTGGGAGAGGGATCGGCGTAGCACGTAGATGATGGCATCCTCCGCTCCCACCTTCTCCTGGTATGTGAACTGCAGAGGGTCGAGAGCATGACGGACCTGTGGCCTCAGGTGGTGAAGCAGCAGCCACTCCATGGTCTTCATCACATGTGACGTCAGGGCGACATCTGGGATGTTAGCTGTTAGCCACGTTTCACTAAAACGCAACAAACTGCATTCTCTGTGGGACCTGACATTTTTCACCAGCACAGCTAGTTCGTCGATTTTATTTGGTAGTGAGTTCATATTTCCCAGGATCACAGAAGGCACCGAAGGTTTGTAGCGCCACTTTCTCGCTAAACGCTTGGCTTTTATCTTAGCACCGGCTCTGCTGCCACGATACGGCCTTCTTACCTCGTCAGGTAAATAGGGAACCACACTGGCGTGGGCATTTGTTTTCAGCACTTGAAGCTAACTACTTGAATAGACGAGTCTCAGCGTGTAAAAATCCATGTCCAAGTAGTAAACAGTGTCCAGGGAATGAGTCCACATAAAAGAAAGTGGTAGGAGTTAACAGTGAAATAGAGAAAAAGGTAGAAAAATAAAGTCATACACGGAGCTGCAGGAATAGCTGCCACTCGCGGCGGCACCTGAGTCATATGGATTAGATAGATAGATAGATAGATAGATAGATAGATAGATAGATAGATAGATAGATAGATAGATAGATAGATAGATAGATAGATAGATAGATAGATACTTTATTAATCCCAAGGGGAAATTCATTATTAACATAAATTTTTATGTTTACATAATACAGATTATGGAGATCTAGAGAGAGTTCCTACACAGAAGTGTGGTGTGCCTTTCTAAACAACTTCCAATGAATTTAGTTTCCCACAGATGTGTCTAGAACTTGACTTGGAGCCCATCTCAAGGAAAATTAAGTCAAACAAGATGCACCTACTTAAATAAATGAGTCAGTTTTCAATTTTTAATAAATTTGCAACCTTTCTGAAAAGATGTTTTCACTTTGTCATTACAGGTTACTGAGTGTAGATTGACAGGCAAAATTGACACATTAATCAATATAAAAAGAAAACTACAACACCAAAAAGAGGGCAGAAAGTTAAGGGGTCTGAATACTTAACTGACTCCACTGTACACATAAACCACACATACTGTATATGATAAATCAACAGTGTGCATCTGACTATGGAAACATAAATAAAGGCAATATAAATTCAGTCAAGGTGTGGTGGGCTGTGCTGTCTCCAGCGTCTATAGTGCAGACCAAGAGGGGTACTCCGCATGAGACCATAACATCTAGCAGTCATCAGCTGCTAAAACCTTTAGACCTAAGAAGGCATTTGAAGAAATAATTTACAGAATTTGCTTTCAATAGCACCTTTCTAAATCAAACTGAATTCCATTTCATACAGTATATATATATATATATATATATATATATTTTTTTTTTAATATTATATATATATATATGTATTGACTGACTCAACTTTGAACAAGCAGCCATTGGATCAAAGATCAATGCTTTAACCACCAAGGTAAAGCACAAAAAATGCCCACAAAACTATTGTAACAGACATCACAACATATTATCATGTGAAAATTTAACTTTTGCAGTTTGTTTTGACAATTATAATGCTGTTAGGATGGATGAAACATACAAAATATAATAAGTAAATTAAAAACTACATACATTATTTCAATAAAATTTTCTATTAAAGAATCATTGCACCACCAGCCTGAAAGCAATCTAAGTCCATTGGGTATTTTTCTAAAGCTCAAAGAAATCTCTGATTTTGTTAAGGATTGGGGTAAGTATTCTGAGAAGAGAACCCATTAAATTATTAATAAATAAAAACATGAAGGAAAATTTTATTAGACTAGTTTTTACATGAATAAACCAAAGGTTACCCATGAAAGTTATTATAATTTGAACAGCATTACAGCAGAAGTCCTACGTAAATGAAAAATATGAATCATACACCACCTTTCAGTTCTTCATTACATAGTACAATCTAAAAAGCTAAGGAATATGGGATATTTTTTCGGCCACCCAATATTTATTGTGGAGTCAGCTAAAAAGAATAATACATTACAGGGCACTCTCAAACCTGTATAATTCAATTCAGGATCAATGGGTGCTGGAGCCTATCTGACTATACCTAAGTCCTCTGGATCCTGAATTCAAATACTAATCAATTCACTGCTTTTCTTATAATTTACATGTTCTCAGTATTTATGTAGAATTTATTTTATGTGTATAAGTGTCTAAGTCATGTTGATGGGCAACTATAAATTGGCACTGCACAAGTGAGAGCAAGTGGGGCCTTATGATTGACTGGTACCAAGTAAATAATTGGTTTATGGTTTGTGCCCGTTGCTGCAAAGATGAGCTTGCATTCCATGTGACCTAAAAAATATTACAATCAGGTTCAGAAAAGTAATACATGAATAAGGAATCAATTTTATGCTACTACTCCACCACTTTCAAAAATAATTTAAGCCAATTTCTCTTATATAGCAATTTATTTTGTAAATCATTTTCTGAGCCTTCTTTGTTCATTAAATGGTGGCAGGGAACCAGAGTCTATCATTGCAGCAACAGAACCAAGACAATTATGAGTTCTACTGTAGATGAGATATCTTTTCAGCGCAGTGAACCTGGACTCACATACAAGCTTCAATCATCAATTCACCAAAAAGTAAGTCTTCAGAATGTTAAATTTAGACAAACCTGAGGAAAAGATATAAAATTCAAACAGAATGAACTCCAGCCAAGACATGAAAATATCAAAGTACAACTATGCTTCCACAAAATTAAATATTCAAATAGGACTAGTACTCAGTTTAACAATAAAAAAAAAAGATTATTATTTAAAAAATGCATAATGAAAACTGAGAAGCAACTGATAGCTCTTCTGGCTGTTTTGTTTCAATAGTTGATATCAATGACACTATGCATAAATAACACACTATACAACACAGTAATGTTCTATTTTTTTTCTTTATTTTTTTTAAGCTAGCGTTCTTCCTCAAAAACTCTTACTAGCATTATCTTATACTTGGGGAAAGAAAAAATCAGAAGCAACATTTTACATGCTCCAAAAGTGGCAGGTGCCTCTTTACCTAATGACTACAAACCAATGGCACTTATGTCTCACACCATGAAGGCTTTTGAGAAGATGGCCCTAGACTATATTAGTCCTTTTGTGGTAGACCTCCTGGACCCACTGCTGATTGCTTATCATAGACTGGAGTGGAAGAATTATTTATCAGCTCCAGTAAGAGTATTCTCATCAGGACAAATCTGGCAGCACTGTGAGTATTATGTTTTTCGATTTCTCCAATGCCTTCAGTACCATCCAGCCACCCCTCTTCGGGGGTAAACTCAGAGATATATGGATGGATGAAACATATGTTATCCTGGATACTGGACTATCTGTCACGCAGACCCTCAGGTTGTGAAACTCAAGAACTGTGTTTCTGATATGGATATGTGTAACACTGGAATACCACAAGGAACAGTCCTGTCTCTTTTTCTCTTCACTGTGTACACATCAGGCTATAAATACAACAATAGGCAGTAGCAAAGGAGATAATTAAAACAAAACTGAGTGCCATTTTGAACAATGCTGCACATCCTTTCTCAGACACACAAAACCAGTGACTTTCAGTCAATAAATTATTTAGCAGAAATGTGTCAAGAAACGCTACCAGGGCTTCTTTATACCTCAGAAATACGCCTGTATAATCCCTCACTGTGACTGTGACAGCTAAGTATTTTCTTTTCAATTTTCTTTCTTTTCAGTCATTCTGGTGTACGTTCAGACCATAGTGCGTACGTGTGTGTGTGTCTATCTGATTATGTATTTATTTATTGAGCTTGTGTAAAAAGCCACATTTTAACGGGAGGCAAATAAAGTTATATCCATCTGTCTATCTACAGTTTATTTTGAAAGAGACTAAAAGGTTGTTTAAGTAAAAGGGTCGATTTGCAAAAGGTGCAAGTGTTCATACGTACTGTTTTTATTGTGATAATTTCGTGTGTTCTATGTATTTAAATTCTTTTTTTCTTGTTTTAGTTACTCCCCACTCTCACTTGAATTCAAAGTGCTCCCCTGTCACTGGTGCCAGCACGCTATGAAATCTGAAAAGCATGTAGCTGTACACGGCAAGGCATAAACATTTTAAAAAACAGAACCGCGAGGAATACGTATGGAACGAAACTACAGTGTCTCTAAACTCAGTCTGGCTACTTTACATAGTCTATTTGATGTTTTATACCGATCGTGATTTTACAGGTAAAATGCTAAATATGTGTCGGTTTATACCTCAACTCTCAATCTTCACCTGCTACAAGGAAAGTACGAGATAGCGAAATTACAAGGAGCTTTGCTTGCACTTTTAAGTTTTTACAAGAAAGGCCGTTATCAAAGGACATGTATAGATATTGGAATGTGCGTTAGGGTGTCAAATAAATAAATATATAAGTACTTGAAAACTCACCAATTTCCTGGAACAGTCCCTCTTCCTTGCGTTTCAATAAACAGTGTCGCTGCCATGGAAACAACAGCCTGGTGCGTGTCGGTACAAAATTGACGCCATGTTGGTAAGGAAAAATATAATAGCAACGTCTTCTCAATCAAGTAACGTGTCTGCCGGGTATGCCAAGAAATAGATGAATATTAATTATAAAGGTTTCCGTTGCGATGTTAGTGTTGAAAGAGTGCTCCCCAACCACTTCTCTCAACCGTTCGTCGAACTCTAGTGATACTGAGTCGGCACCGTTTATGGAAAGTCCAGTGCGCATGCTCCAGGGGGACCAAAGGATTTGTGCTCTGCCATAACCCTCCTGGTCCTTTCTTCAGGCAAGCTTGAAAGCTTGCATATTGTAATCTTTTTAGTTAGCCAGTAAAAGGTGTCATTTTGCTTGTCTTTTCTCTACATTCATAATGGCTAACACGGTACAACACCCTAGTCCTCCTGGTCCTCTAAGTCTAGTAATACCGACTACTCGTCTAAGGCTTCAAATGATCATCCACTGGCACAGCTTACATTGCCGCTATTAGAATATGAATCCGCCCTCACAAGATAGCACTTGATTCATGGCACCGGATAAGTAATAAACTGGTTAAAAGATAATTATTCAATGCATTTTTATTTACCTTGTCCTAATTTTTTTTTTTTTTTAAATAATGTTTTTCACAAGACCTCCGCTATTAACAAAGCATTTTTCTAAATGAGTTTTCGGGCCACAGGAAAGCGTAAGTCACCAGATAGCCAGTCAGCTTCATCCTTGTTGAAAAGAAGTTCAGTAAGGTTATACCACAATGCTGAAGCTTTCCAAATGCAAAAATTGCATCAGCTAGTGCTATGCAACAAGATGCAGCTCAAGAGAAAACAAGTAACAAATGGTGGAGAGGAGCGGTGATTTATGATAGGATTAAACTACAGTACAAGAGAAAAAAAGATGAGGTGACAAAATGTATTGTAGAGAGCTTGAAAATTAGTAAAACTCTTAAGTCTAGAAAAAAGGACAAAAGCATTGGATATACAGCAAAGCATTAAAGTTGGTGGGAAAAAGATGAACAGTCAAGAGAGAATTGAAGTTGAACCAAGAAAAGCAAAAGTTGTTAAGGAACGTGCAGCATCAGGCAAGCAAATGTGGATTGATCATAAGTGTCATACAATAGATAAAACTATTGGAAGTTGCAAGATACAAGATGCATTCAGGATGATTAAGAACCTGAAGTGAGAATTCAAGCCAGTCATGAGAGCCATTAAGGACAAAGTGGAGTAAGTTCTTTCAGGGGCCAATCACATCAAAGGGCCGTATGCAGCTACAAACACGTTACTACTGATATCTTAGAAAACCTGAAGAAAAGAGATGGCAAGCCAAAGGAAGCAAACATTGAAGGTGGAATATTGAAATCAGAAGTAGAGAGTGCAATCAGCAAGTTCAAAAATAACAAAAGCAGTGGAATTGTTGAGATACCAAAAGGACTATTTAAGGCAGGGGGACCTCAGATAGTAGAGGAAATATGCAAGATCTCTAGTGAAATATGGGAAACAAGCCACTTGCAGAAAGGCTGGTGCAAATCCACAACCTTGTGGGACTATCAAATAAAGAAGATCTGATAAACTGTTCAAACTACCAAACAAATAGCTTTAACTGCCAGCAGGAGAGATTGAGAAGCACATTTAAAAATAACTTGAGCGAAAAAAAAATGTAGGATTCAGGAAGGATACAAGCACTATACAATAGATGTTAATGCTTCAGTTAACTGCTGAAGAAATGTTAAGCAAGTCAAAAAACCTTTAACACTGCTTCAGGAAGGCAATTGACTCAGTGTGGCATGAAGGATTGTAGCTTTCACTTGCAAGTATGGGAACTCCAGAGAAACTGATAGGGGTAACAAGAAGTTTGTAGAAATGTCATGATTGCTGTGAAGACCATGAAAGGAGTAAGCAGATGGAACAGAGAAACAATAGGCAGTAGACAATGAGATTTAATTTCCCTATTACTTTTTATAATAATTCTAGAGAAGACCATGGAGGCATGGTGATACAGGAAAGGAACATTAAGGCTCTCCAATTTGTGGGTGATATAAAATCTTTTTGCCAGAAAAGGAGAAAGACCTGTAGATATAGTTGACAGAAATCCATCAGGCTAGCAAAGACTTTGGACTGTACGTCAACAGGGATAAGATAAATGTGATGGTAATGCGTAACAACAAAGCAGCATAGGCATTAATAGAAGGTGAAAAACCTGCATGTGTAGTCACTTTCATATACACTGGTAAAAATGAAATCTTTAGATAACAGTATCTCTTATCCCACTTCTATGTGGGGTCAACGTGCTTGATCAACATTTTCTTGTACCTGCTCTACAGTCAAGCTATTTGCCTTCAGATCTTCTTTTACTTTATCCATCCACATCATCTTTGGCCTCCCTCACTTTCTCTTCCCCTGTACTTTCATTAATGTTATTCTTTTTGCTCACATATTCATTGTCTCTCCTTATCATACAAGGAGGCTCCGCCCCCTGCTCGCTTCGCTCGCCTACCCCCGGGGTTGGGTAACCCGAAATACATTGATGAATGTATGAGATATATTGGAGTGTAAAGGTGTAGATGACGAACAAAGGAAGTAAAGAACCCATAGCATGGCACATTAGAAGGACCTATTGGAATACTTCTTTATACACAACATTTGTAGTAAAATCGTTGATAGATTGCGTCATCTGGATCTAACACGTAGATCTGTGCATATTTGCGTTCGTGATTTGGCTCAGGGTGCACTGTTCCAATCCGATGTAATATTTGTCCACATACGCGAAAGCAGTATGGGCCATTGCCAGCTGGTGGCCTGATATTTACCCCGGTAGATGCAAAAGCAAATGAACCATTGTAGGATCTAATGCAGTCCATAATGTTTTTACTTTCGGGTACATTGTTAGTTAGAAACATCCGTAGATATTCAGAATATTCATCTAAAGGAGGCAGTCTAACCTGACACCTTTGACAACAACGTGTAAACTCATTAGTTGTATTGCCAGTTGTTTCTTCAGGGAAGTTAAGTGAATGACAATGACAGCAAATGATATTCATTAATCCTAATGAATGTTCATTAATAGTGGACGCACTTAAAACCAAAAAGCCCTCAACCTGGGTGGGACGCTACAATACTTTCGAATTTTACTGCTTTCATATTCTGTACCTTTGTCTGCGTGTGTATCGCGCCATCGTTTGTTTGAGCCTTTCGAATTCCACTGCTTTCATAATCTCTTATCTGCCTTATTGTCCGTATTGTCCTTATACGCTTTCTATGCGCTGAGAGCACATGATTTGTGTGTACTATGTGCTTTTACACGATTGATTTTTACATGTTTTTTTTTTTTAATTGTTTCAATTTCATTATTTTCACTTTTACTTTAAAGCTTCATTAAAAACAATATTTTTTGGAGACACATTGTGACAACGCAACGTATAACTGCCCGTGAGTGAATATTGTTTCTGTTTCTGTAATAAATAATCCGAGTTTTTCTGTTAGTCCCTGTGATTTATTGATTGTCATAGCAAAAGCTATTCTCATGGTAAACTGTAAACATTTTACTATGAATGGCATATCAGGATCTCCTTTGGTGTGTAATGTTACTCACGGAATATATACAGTACATCACCTTTCTTTTTGCCTGTTAAAATTTGCATCGCTTCTCCGAGATCATCAATATACACCCGACCGAATTGTGTACTCTTTGAAATTTAACTTGTCATTCCTTTAACTGTTGTGGGACCACAGATTCTCATGGCATATGGTCCATTATTGTGTAAATCCACATTTTGTCCATTGAATTTTTTTCAGACCTCAATTTGTCCTGGTATTTTTTCAATTACACCTGGTTCTGATGATTAATCACCTTTTGTTTGCGGTAATGCAATCGTTTCTATCTTTTCTTTGATACTGTAGTGACTGACATGACAAAGTGTCACAAAAGTTTTACCTGAACAATCGCTGACTTCCTAACCCCAAACACAACTTTCTAGCACCCTCTCCGAGGCCCCCCCCCCCCATTACCGCATGAAATCAATACTGTACCCCACTATCAGTCCTCCGTGCTGTACTCCGCCTTCCCTCAATCGGACCTAACAGTCACTTAAAACCAAAAAGCCCTCAACCTGGGTGGGACGCTACAATACTTTCGAATTTTACTGCTTTCATATTCTGTACCTTTGTCTGCATGTGTATCGCGCCATCGTTTGTTTGAGCCTTTCGAATTCCACTGCTTTCATAATCTCTTATCTGCCTTTTTTTCTCTCCAATGCCTTTGGGTCTCTGTTTGAGCCTTTCGAATTCCACTGCTTTCATAATCTCTTATCTGCCTTTTTTCTCTCCAATGCCTTTGGGTCTCTATTCTCCGTATTGTCCTTATACGCTTTCTATGCGCTGAGAGCACATGATTTGTGTGTACTATGTGCTTTTACACGATTGATTTTTTTTTGATCGGTGTGCTCTTATATATTCCGTACAATCTTTATGGACCTTTGCGGACCCCGTAGTGTCTTAACCCGTGCCTGCTTTGCTTCCGCAGTTTCTGACGCGCGTTGTAGGCGCCTGCGTTCATTGATCTTATCCAGGTGGGCTCGTGTGTGTATCGTTGAGCTGTATTGTGTTTGCATTTGGTGTAAAGCGTTCAGCGGTTTGTACAATCCCAAGCAGCACATTATTCCTAACTTCACTCTGCAGTAGTGCCACTCACAATATGGCGGTTGTTTTATTTGCTATTTCCGCTAGTTGAGCTGTACGCGCCTGCGCAGTACGCCTCATGGTCCCATCGCCGTGTACCTGCGTCCATGCCATCCGGTTTACCATTCTCGGTTAGTAATATGGATGTCCATACCACATCAACCTACATTCCTTTACTTTCTTAGATATCTCTCCCACTTTTGTTGTACCTCCGATTGTCTCATTGTTATTGTCCTTTTTTGTAACTCCACATATCTATCTCAATTTATTAATTTCTGCCACATCTAACAACTTCTCCTGCACTCACTTTATTGCCCATGTTTTAGTTTCATATGTCTTTGCTGATAATACTGTCTTAAGAACCTTACCTTTAACCTTTGCCTTAATTCTTCAATCGCACAACACTTCTGATACCTTCTTCCAATTCTTCATCTGCACGGTACTCTGAGTTATCTCTACATCTATTTTCCATCTTGGGCTATCACTGATCCTAGATATTTAAATGTATCCACTCTTTTCAACAGCTCTCCCTTAGGGCAAATTTCTGAATCCTGATAATCATTAAACCTCATACAGTATATTCTGTGTTCTCCCTATTTCTCTTCAATCATCTCCCTTCCAAAGCCCTTCTCCATTCTTATACGTTCCTCTTGTGTGGTGCTTTAGATACTGTAACAATTAAAGAAAGGAAATCCAACAGAGAATTGGAATAGCAAATACTGTCTTCATGAGCTCAACCATGTGATGTCTTTGTTGTTATATGCATCCAAGTCTTGGACTATGAAGAAAGTAACACACTGTAGTTAAGTTGAATATGTTTGAAATGAAGTACCATAGAAAAAGAGTGGGAATAACTTGGATGGACATGGTTAGCAGTAGAGATTACAAAGGAGTTGAACAACAGAATAACAGTAGAGACCAATATCAAAATGAGGAAACTTGCAGTCTTTGTAAATGTCTGTAGAATGGCAATTGATAAAGTGCTTGGAAGAGCTGAAGGAACAAGGAAAGGAGGATGTGGTCAAAAAAAGCAAGTATCAATTTCTTCTATGAAGAAGAGACTTCATCCAGTCTGCAGTAATCCACAGTCGTTATTTCAAGGCCCTTTTTTGTCATTTAAGGAACAACTTTCTTACTGCCCCTCACCCTGTCAAACCTGCAGCACAAAGTCTCCTCTTCACAGTAGAAACTAAGATGTGCATTTTTCAGCAAATGTTATGTTGTGCTTGAAGCTGTTGTATTGTGAGGCGCCTATAACGGAAGCTGGTGACCATCAGAAACTTGGCTTCTGGGTTGGGTGGCTTTGAATCTGCTAGATCACTTCCTATCAGAATTTCTTCCAGTTTCCAATTCCCTTTGGATTGTAGGACACCACACTTATTGACACTTTGATTTTTTTTTGCAATTTCTCTAAATGAAAGGCCTACAATTCGAAGGGTAATAATGCTCTGTCTTACTTCATTTGTTAATTGTAATTTTCTTGCCATTATCACAGGAATATTGTCCAAGTAGTACTTCTGAGGGTGTATTAGCACAGTCTGTTCCAATCATGCTTTAAGACAAAGGGTTTTTAAGAAATCAACAAAAGTTGGGACACCTGTGCAAATTGTTTGCTTCAACTTGCAAGGCTTTATTTACTTTAATTTCTGCATAACATATGTAGGTTGTAACCTTTATTAGTTGGTCCCTGAAGCAGGCCTATTTGTAAAATTCTGGTATTTATTATTTTCAGTGTTTGCTAACCTAAACTTTAAATTGACACCCCTGGCAGTTTACTGCTTAACTTTTCACCATTTTAGGTCATTCATTGCATTTCAACTGATTTTTTTATTAAAACTGAAGGTGTTCTAAAACCATTTTGACCAGTTGTGTATATATTTGTGTGCCATAGAAACAAAGTTCCCTGTGATGTGTCAATACCATTGTTTTGCATACTACAAAAATAAAAAGGCATTTTATATAGTCAGTGTAGCACTCAACACACCTTGCAAGCTTGAAAGAACTTGGGCTAATTTTACTACACAAACATATGGCAATATTTACTAACATGTCCACAACCCAATCTGGGTCATGAGCCATATATGATTAAGCCCATCAAGTTGATCTCCTTAAAAACATAACCCTTGTAAGTGTCGGTCAGGAATTCTCAGAATCATTGGCTTTTTCAAACAGAAACACAGTAGTTAGCAAAATCCATGTTAGTAAATGGTCTCTTTAAAACTGGTGTCAAAGACTAATGGGTGCCATTATACACCAAGTAATGCACAGCTTCAGCCAAACTTGACATCGCTTTTGTTAGGGGGTTCTCTGATGAATTAGAAGTTAAAAATTTGAACATTTACAAATGTATGTTTGTAAATGATTTTTACAAAACATTAAACATTGAGTGGAAAGCAGCCATGTACACAATTCATTTTAGCGCCATATCTGCAAAGCATACAAATTATTCCACTTGAAATCTATTGAGCACATCTCATTTAAAAATTGTCCAAAATGTTTCCACAGCAAGATCAAATCCAAAAACTTTGCAAACGGAGCCAGAGCCTCATTAGACCATGTGCTTTGGGGCATGCACCAAAAATCTTTAAATGCCAACCAAAATCTGACAACCTTGGTGTCAAATCACTCCTAATCCATTAGCAGCCATGTTTGGTGTACTCTCAGATGCACTTAAAGTGGAGAAGGACAAACTAATTGCCTTTACTTCACTATTGGCACACAGACTTATCTTGCACAACCAGAATCCTAACTTCTTTCAAGTCAGTGGGTAATGGATATTATATACCAGTAACGGCACACTGAATACACTGGACTCGAATGTTAAAGTACAGGGTATGAAAACGAGGAATACTCGTTTCCTCAGAGGTTGATGCGCTTGCTGCTTCCTGAGCAGCCCTCTTCTCCACCCTAGCAGCCCGCTTCTTCTGTTGGCATCTTTTCACTTTTAAGTCAGCATGCTTTTCAATTACTTAGTATGACTTTCTTTAATTTCTTCACTTAAGCTGGCACTTAAGTCTTCATACCTTAAATCATTCTTGAGGCAGACTGAAGAGGTAGGGTTAAGTGACAGCAAAGATGGTAGGGATGAGAACTGTGCCTGTACACATGCACCGCCCTGCAGAGAGTGGATTCTATAAAATAATATCCTTGGAGGTCAATCACCCCGGGAAATGCATAATAGACTGAAATTTTGTACACCAACAGTTTGAGAGCTACAGGGGATTTAAAATCCTGGACAGACAGCCAGGACAGCCACAGTAGAGTATTATAAATATTTGAAATGGTGTGGGGAGGAATTCAATTCTCTTGTAGGATCCTTTCAGAACTTGTAAATATTCTGGTTAACAGCCCAAGAGAGTGTCATTTACCAGACTAAACATAAAAACCAAAAAGGAGACAGTAATGTTCTGAACTTTTTCCTACTAGTAAAATGGAATTCTAACTGATGGATCAAGTACACCAGATACGGTTAATTTCCTTCCCCCCACCCGCCAACAGAACCACCAAGGAATACCACTCATTGTTCACAGCATTTGAGCTACTTAAAATGCAGTTGCCGTTGTGTAAACCACTTTTCTGTAGCATACTTAAGTGTTACTGGCATAGAATATCCCACAGGTGAACCTTCAGATAAATTAAAAACATGCAATTGTGTAGCTGGCGCCATTTTAATTGCACTGCACACAGCAAAACAGTGCAATACTGACTTGACCATCAGCATTCACGTTTCTTGGCACCCAACATTCATAGACTATTTCCTAAAAACAAGCAATTGAATCTTTACTAATCCCTAGTATCTGCCACCTTGCACATTGTAACTGCTGGATTCAATCTACAGCATCGTTCTCATTAATGTAGGTGGTAAGACAAGCTTTCGCAATTACAAATGTTCACTCTTTCAGGACCACCTACACACTATAAATACTAGAATTTGGTCTAAAATGTATGTTAATAGCTAATACTTGTCCACTGGGAGAAAATCTGTATAACTATACCCTTTTGGGTTCAGGTTTAATTTCTTTTTTATAACCCAATTAACAGGGATCCTAGTGCATTGTACTTTTAGAATTTCTGCATTTTTTTTATGGGGGGGGGGGGGGGGCACCCCACCTCCTACTAAGACGACATTTGCAAAATAACCTAGGTCAACAATTATACAAGCAAAAGCATTTAGTCAATATGCTTTTATTATAAAGGCATTGTAACAGGAAGAACATACAAGTGCCATTAAGTCATTAACTGTTAAATGTTTCTTAAACACATCAGAAAGTGCAGTTAACATTACATGAAACATTCTTTAAAATAACCAAAATGGATCTTCCTCCAGTTTTCAGTAGAATGCTTTCCTGCTGCAAAGATCAAAATGAAGCTATTTCAGAATGTCTGTACAGAATCTCAACTTGAAATGCAAGAGGTAGTCAGGGTGTAAAAGTGGAATGAGTTAATCAACTTCTTCAATGGTTGGTCCAGATGATCCACCTCCAGAAGATGCCCCAGCTCCTGGGAATCCACCAGGCATCCCTTCAGGCATCCCTCCAGGCATGCCTCCAGCACTCTGGTACATCTTTGTGATAATTGGGTTACACACTTTCTCCAGCTCTTTTTGCTGGTGTTCATACTCTTCTTTTTCTGCAGTCTGCAAAGAATGATGTTTCAATTTTAAAAACCACCACACACAAACCATCCGAATATATATTAAAAAAAAACAAACAAAAAAAAAAAAAACAAAACAAAACAAAAACAAACACCGTACTAGGATATTCAATAAAGCTCAATAGGTTTTCATAAGTTAGCTACAACACACTCATTTTAACAAGCGGGTAACGCTCAAACCACCTTTCAGATCAAAAGTTAATGATTAAAACCCTTCAAAAATATGTAATTGGTATTGCCAGTACAATACGTACCTGGTTCTTATCCAGCCAGTTAATTATTTCATTGCACTTCTCCAAAATTTTCTGCTTATCATCATCACTTATTTTGCCTTTTAGTTTTTCATCTTCCACTGTGGACTTCATATTGAAAGCATAAGACTCCAAAGAATTCTTAGAAGACACTTTGTCACGCTGAACATCATCCTCAGCCTTGTACTTTTCTGCCTCCTGGACCATGCGCTCAATGTCTTCCTTGCTTAGTCGACCTATTTTGGAAACGGCAAATTGCAAGGAATAGTATGAAACTTTTTTCAATTAATCTTATACCACATTCTATTAACAGACATGACATACAAATGGCTCCTCCCACAACCTAGTAGTGAAAAGGTTGTCTGCAGACCATTCTAATATTAGTGGATTATGAGCAATGGGCTACTTCAATTGTGGATTACATAGTGGGAACTTTGCTAACTTCATAATACAGGTTTAACCCTATTCTAGTGAATACTGAAATAATTTTCAGAAAAATGAATACTTTGTTGGTCTAAACCAACATTCATACAACATCATGGTTTAAGCAATTTTTGTTGAAATTGCTATTTCAATAACCCTTTTCCTACCAAAAATGTTGACTGAACAGAACAAGGGGGCGGGGGCGGGGGTGGGCCCCCCCCCCCCTCCCCTTCCTGAGCTACACTCTTGCAGACTCTCAGGAACCCAGCAACAGGTCTGTTCCTTGTTAGATCAAAAGAAATGTGACCATTTAGCAAGTTAAGAAGGTATTGTCAAACTGTCAGTGTTGCAAGAGAGACAAGGAAAATACAGGTAGTTTAGACTGTACCGCCTTCTTTATACAATAAATGAGACTTCACCCAAAACATGGTAAAACATCACCCAGCTTTAGCTCTCATCTTCAGATTAGAACACAACCAGGAGCTGGGAATCACCACTGGCAGGCCAGGAGAGTGTGAGGAAGAGCAGGTCAAAGCCCAGTCTTAAATATTTTAACTATCATGTGACAAGCATGTTAAGCGGCAAGCCTGACCCTGTAGAAGCCAACCAATTATTCTGCCCTAGGTTTACCGTTTATAGACATCGTACAGCACCTACAAAAATTGTTGTAACAAAACTCATGGGACCATAAAATTATTACAGGATTCCACCTGTATATAGTGTTTCAGAAACAAATCACGGTTACAAGATTTACATGGTTATTAGTCCACATTTAAGCCACACAGGTAGAACAGGCATACCTTTGTCATTGGTGATTGTGATCTTGTTCTCTTTGCCAGTACTCTTGTCTACTGCAGACACATTAAGTATACCATTGGCATCAATATCAAATGTTACTTCAATCTGAGGCACACCTCTGGGAGCTGGAGGAATACCAGTCAACTCAAACTTGCCCAACAGGTTGTTGTCTTTAGTCATGGCTCTTTCCCCTTCAAACACCTAAGTGGGGGTTAAAAATACATCAAAAAGCAGTCACCCACATAATCCAAAAACCTATCCTAGCAACACAAAGAACAAGGGAGAAAATCCCAGGCAGTGTTCAGGGAAACATATGCCTGTTCAAATTTGGCATGACCAGTTACCAAACTGGTTATCTAGGTCAATGTATGGTTTGTTTCTATAGCACACACCATCCCTCCCCCAAAACGCAGGATTCAAACCTAGACATAGGATTGACATTTCATTTGCTATTTTGAGGCAAATTACACAAGTATTCTTAATATGGTGCAAGACAGGTCTATCTCCTACCACTCTTCAAACATGAGCAAAAATGAACATTTTCACTATGGGAATCCAACCCAAGATGGAGTCAACGTATGTGTACCACTCCACTGATTTAGATTACTATTGGTGCAGGGTTCACAATGTGTTATTGGAAACTACTGGGTTAGACTTCAAAAACCGTGCTCAAAATGTAATAAGGAGAAACATTAAGATTATTATATGGTGTTCCATTAATAAAAAAAGCATGCAGCCCATGCCCAATTTGTCAATTAAGTGTGTGCAAGTGCACACTAAAATATATCCCCCCCCCCCCCCCAAGAAGTTGGCTTCAGGAAAAACATGGATTCATGGAAAAGAATGCCTGGCTCTTAAGATTTTCATATAAAAGTGACAGGAAGAACAGGTTCCCTACACAGGGAGGGAATAAACTTGGGAAACATTGGGTTTTTGGGTCTTGCCACTCTCCACAACCCCCATATTTTACCTGAATGAGCACACCAGGTTGGTTGTCAGAGTATGTAGTGAAAGTCTGGGTCTGCTTAGTTGGAATAGTAGTATTACGTTTAATTAGGGCAGTCATAACACCACCAGCAGTCTCAATTCCAAGTGACAGGGGAGTGACATCCAGCAGCAGAAGGTCCTGAACATTTTCAGACTTGTCTCCAGATAGGATAGCAGCTTGTACAGCTAGAAGAAAAAAGGAAAGCTCTTTAGTGGTAGCAACCACAAAAACTCAAACAGAGCCTTAAAGGGAACTCCAGCTCGCTCAGACATCCAAGGAAGGACACTTTACCTTCTTTAGCCTTAGCCTCAGGTGGAAACTACGAATGACTTAGGAATCAATTTCATCATAGCGAGGTTCAAGCCAACTGAATGGAAAAGCTTAATGAACTAGTCTCAATTCTCAATTACCTGCTCCATATGCAACAGCCTCATCAGGGTTGATGCTCTTGTTTAGCTCTTTTCCATTGAAGAAGTCCTGCAAAAGCTTTTGGATCTTGGGAATTCGAGTTGAGCCACCAACAAGCACAATATCGTGGATCTGAGACTTATCCAGCTTGGCATCACGCAGAGACTTCTCTACTGGGTCCAGGGTACCACGGAAAAGATCAGCATTGAGCTCTTCAAAACGAGCCCTGGTAATGGAGGTATAGAAATCAATGCCCTCATAGAGGGAGTCAATTTCAATACTGGCCTGGGTGCTGGAGGATAGGGTACGCTTTGCTCTCTCACAAGCAGTGCGGAGACGGCGAACAGCTCTCTTGTTGTCACTAATGTCCTTCTTGTACTTGCGCTTGAACTCTGCAATGAAGTGGTTGACCATACGGTTGTCAAAGTCTTCTCCACCCAAGTGGGTATCACCTGCAGTGGATTTCACTTCAAAGATGCCATCTTCAATGGTCAATATAGACACATCAAAAGTGCCACCACCAAGGTCAAAAATGAGCACATTTCTCTCAGCTCCTACCTGCGCACACACACACAAAAAAAAAAAAAAAAGTCCACTTTATATTGAATTTAAAGCTATTCACTCCAAATAAGGCCTGCTTGAAGAATAGTTTGACTGCGGTTTTCCTAACCTACTTTGGCAAATGGTACCACCAACACAGAACAAGAACAAACCACTCTAAGTGTATGAAACTAAATGAATCAATGCTTAGAAATCATGCAATAAATCTACATCGTTTTCCTGCCAATGAAAGCTTCACACATAGAATCTTCAATATACAGTAATTCAGTAGTACAAATCTACCATATAAAGTGGAATTAAATCACGCCAAAACTTACCTTTTTATCCAAGCCATAAGCAATGGCAGCAGCTGTTGGCTCATTAATGATACGTAGAACATTGAGACCAGAAATAGTTCCTGCATCCTTGGTAGCTTGACGCTGAGAATCATTGAAGTAAGCCGGCACAGTGATGACGGCATTGGTAACAGACTGGTTAGAGAGAGAGAGAGAGAGAGAGATTTAAATCAATATAGATAAAACTATACACCATTTCAGTGCCCTCCATTAAAAATGGTCTATTAAAAATGGCTAGGTAGCATATTCCTGTATTTTAATCTTTATACCGATTTAAGAGTACACTTTTGCACAAGATTTTCCTTGTTTCAGAATTTTATGAATTAATAGCTCATGTTAAGGAGTTAAATTTGGTGGTTGTAGGAAGAGTACACCTACCGCTGCTTTAAAATTTTCAGTTTCACAAGGCAACTTACTTTCCCCAGATAAGCTTCTGCAATTTCCTTCATTTTTGTTAGAACCATCGAAGAAATTTCCTCAGGGTAGAAAGTTTTGGTCTCTCCTTTGTATTCAACCTGAACTTTAGGTCGGCCAGAATCACTAACAACTGTGAAAGGCCAGTGCTTCATATCAGACTGCACAACTGAATCATCAAATCTTCGCCCAATCAATCTTTTGGCATCTTTGGAAAGGAAAATTGGGTCAGGTCAATGCTGTACAATTTGGAGGTAACATTAATATGCAAGCAGCTTTATAACGGAGGAGAGGTTTTATTAACATTATACACACTTCACATAAAAGTCAACTTTGCAGACACTTACCAAACACCGTATTAGTGGGGTTCATTGCCACTTGGTTCTTAGCAGCATCTCCTATCAATCTTTCAGTGTCAGTAAAAGCTACATAACTTGGGGTGGTCCTGTTGCCCTGGTCATTCGCAATGATTTCGACTTTGCCATGCTGGAACACACCAACACATGAATAGGTGGTTCCCAAATCAATACCAACTGCTGGTCCCTTAGACATGTTTACCTGTAAAAGTGAACCATAAAAATAAAAATTTATATTTAAAAAAAAAAAAAAAAAACAAAAAAAAAACCACACACCTTCAACTGACATTAAATGCAATTATAGAAATATTTAGTAACAAGTATACACAGAAGAAATTCGTCCATGGTTTGCTTTGCAAGATTCTATTCAATGCACCACTGGGTGGTGCTAGAGCTGTAGATAATGTCGTACAGTAATTTAATCTATTCAAACAATCCGAAATTCTGTTGGCTCTCAAGTTAATAAAAAAAAAAAAAAAAACTTAAAATACTGTCCCAAATCCAGCTTTTAAAATGTCACATTTATGTGATACAACATAGATTGGGGCAAAAGCCGTATTATAATATATATTAGTTCTATTCTAAAGGGTTAAATGCTTAGAAATAGCCACGTTCAGCCAACGGTCCAAACTCCATAGTCTCTTGAAATTATTTCAATTAATCATTAAAACAGCCCGAAAACATTTTTGTAATCTACCAAGACATCCGGAGTCTTCACATTAGACAGAACAGTCATGCAAAACTGAAGTTTCGGTAGTTAAATGTGCGCGATCACTTAGGCTTAAACTCAAGTCTGCACAAATGGGCAAAAAACACACTGGAAAGTGGCAAACTCTAGCCTCCTACTCATCCTTGCGTCGATGATGCGGATCTACACGTGGAATGCACCAAGACTGGAATCGTTAGTAAAGAATAATATGCCTTTCCACCTTTATATTTTGCTTTAAAATTACTTGTTCATTTAATTTGGGGAGAGGGACACATGCCCATCCATTCTTTCGTGGAAAATACCAAGTTCATGGTCACGAGAGACCCGGCGCTGGCTTGAAACAAACCATGGACAGGGCGCCCGTCTATTGGGAGACTTGAATGCTCTCATCAACTCTTAACTCCTGGCTAGTTTACAGTTGCAGGCGGGGTGGGGGGGCTCCAATTACCCCCCCCCCCCCTTTAACTGTATTGTCAAAAAATACATGAACGATTATTATACACACGCATAAAATCTATACATTACGTTACACACGATTTATTGCTACTTGTTACCTCGTCACTTGAATCAACCCAGGCATTAGCTGAAATTAACGATTTCCGGGTTGCGTAACCGCCTACTTCTAGAAACTTCCAAGGTGCTTCTTTCGAACTAGATCGTTACGGAAATTCCACGGGGGGAGTCGGACCGGGACATCATCCCACAAAATACGTTTGACAATAAAGAACTTTGTCGAGTTACCACCGTTAATGCTTTGATCTTGATGGGAAAAAAACAAACATTTAAAAACTGTATAATAAAAACAGCGATTTTAAGTCAATGCTCTAAAACATCAACGCTTAAGAAAACATCATCTGGTTTACCACAATTATTACAATCAAGGTGCAACGGTTTCTCAGATAATTCGCACTATATGCATTATAATGGCCAAACCCATTTTTCATTATTAACATATTACAAAATCTTAAGATACAATCCCTTTAAAAAGGCTGTGAACCTTAGAGAAGAAAATTTTACTTTTAACGAGCTTAACACATTTTCGCGTTTACCGTAACCACAATCGGCCTACCTTTCTGCCCCGTGTATCAGCACCACTCTGTGTCTTTACAATCCCTGAGTCAAGTACCCACGTCCTACAGCACAACCCGGGAAAAGAGCTGATATATGCGGTCTATGGAACTTAAGAACCTTCTAGAAGCACTTGAGATAAAAACAACCAATCAAAGAGCCAGGCTCTCTGCACGTAGCCGGGGCACGCGCGCGGGAGGCTAATACGTATGTTGAGCGTGTACTTAGGGTGGGACAGAGGCAGGCAAACACAGGAGCTTTATGAGGTTAAATATGGAGGTTGCTGTACTCCTAAGACAAGGACACACACGGATTAATGTATTTTTCCGTTGAATAGGTTGAATGCCATATATTACAAGGTCATACATAATCATGAACATTTTAAAAATTTGGTTATATGCATAGTGTATTGCTGCATTGAACGAAGCTACCAGAAGCATCTGGAAGCTTTTTGTGTAATGCGCGTGCGTTTTAGGGCCGATGTAAAGCTTGTTACTTTATTTGCGGTAATGAATTTATTTAAAAATTAGGGTGCATTTATCATCTATGTCGCCTGTCATCTCACAACGTCAAGGGCCTGGGTTTGATTTTCGACATTTTCATTTTTTGGTCGGGTAAATTACCGATATCAATTATGTCTCGTGTTAAGTGCCAGTGGACGTGCAGTACTCGTAGTAATGCTTAGAATTAAATTATAAATTAACTGTTAGTTGTCGTAATTCGTTAAGTTTAATAATCAATACTCAGTGAAGTGTTTGCATGTTACTTTGCAGTCGATTCTATTTACTTTTGTTTTTGTTATTTATCTTGCAATCCCTTTTATAAGCCGTGTTATTTTTTATTGAAATTAATTCCGTATTTCAAACAGTTTCTGCTTCATATTCTTTAGTTATAGCATTACTGTTGGCGAATTTATGTATCCTGAAATATGTAAACTGAGCACATATGCTCCAGCGGATAAACGTTAACATATTTAGTTAAAATGAATTTCGTCCCTATGGTGCACTGCTCAAGTCTGTAAGCGTGTGGCTCATATGCGCACTTGCTGTGTACGGTTCCTCGCTTGTGCTATTGCAGGGACTGAGACAGACTTAACACGATAGGCCCCAATTGGAACGATGGGAAAAATGACTCCAATTAAAATCACACACTTAAAACAACGCCGAGAATTCTTTCACCTACAGGGTAGCAGCAGTCTGACCAGAGAACTGCAGGTCAACTCTCCTTTTCTTTTTTTCATATAATTCAAAGAATTGAGAAGTATGTTGAAACTGCATATTACCTCAAAGAAAATAGTTTATCGCACTGTGTGTTGATAAATCTTGATTTTTTTTTTGGGTTGTGTTCTTCACAAAACATATTCTTGTAAAAGGGCAACATCCTGCCCCCAAATAGACACTGTAAGTGTGACTGTTGTAATATTTGATTTACCATATTAATTGTTAGTATCCTTTTTAGGGTTTTCATCTTTAGAGCTCATTTACTTCCAAATGTATTTTTAAGTAATTTATCATGTATAGAAACTAGTAATCAATATGCTCTGTTACCATAGATGCACCCTAGGTGTGCCTTTCATGGTCATGTGTGTTTTTTTTTTTTGTTTTTTTTTTTAGTAGGTGTTAGTTAAATGGCCATGTCCTGCAAATGCTCTGGCCCTGTTAATGCTGTGTTTTTCCCACTACAACAATTTTGGTTTGTTAATTTATAGTGTATTAAGTAGGTTTGCCATTTAAACTTGTCATATCCATAGAATGTGAAAGCTTACTTGTTGTACATAGATTGTGCATATCCAGCAAATGCTACATTTGGTATTGACATATTTATAAAATGTTGTCAAAATCAATAACCTCCTAAGTTAGTTTGTGGAGTCCGACATTTAAAAAAAAAAAACTTAGTTTAGTTTTATCCTTGTTTGGCCTATAAAAACATCTGTAAAATTATGTTGCTCAGTGATAGGTTGTTATTCTGTGCCTGCAATGGGCATCTCTATTGAAAATGATATTGTAGTGCAGTTTGCATTCAGTGTCTCAAACATAAGTCCCAGGCTGTTGGGTCTAGGGAAGGTCTTAGCCTTTATTAAATTGATGCCTGGATTGTACTCTTTTTTTTAAGTTTTCAAAATTTCTGAAGTATACATCAGTATGCCAATTGCTGAAAAAATCATTCTAGCTTTTGTCACAGCGTACAGTTAGGTCCATAAATATTTGGACAGAGACAACTTTTTTCTAATTTTGGTTCTGTACATTACCACAATGAATTTTAAATGAAACAACTCAGATGCAGTTGAAGTGCAAACTTTCAGCTTTAATTCAGTAGGGTGAACAAAACAATTTCATAAAAATGTGAGGCAACTAAAGCATTTTTTAACACAATCCCTTCATTTCAGGGGCTCAAAAGTAATTGAACAAATTAAAAAAACTGGAAATAAAATGTTCATTTCTAATACTTGGTTGAAAACCCTTTGCTGGCAATGACAGCCTGAAGTCTTGAACTCGTGGACATCACCAGATGCTGGGTTTCCTCCTTTTTAATGCTCTGCCAGGCCTTTACTGCAGCGGCTTTCAGTTGTTGTTTGTTTGTGGGCCTTTCTATCCAAAGTTTAGTCTTCAACAAGTGAAATGCATGCTCAATTGGGTTAAGATCAGGTGACTGACTTGGCCATTCAATAATTTTCCACTTCTTTGCTTTAATAAACTGGATTGCTTTGGCTGTATGTTCTGGGTCATTGTCCAATCTGTATCATGAAACGCCGCCCAATCAGTTTGACTGCATTTAGCTGGATTTGAGCAGACAGTATGTCTCTGAACACCTCAGAAGTCATTCGGCTGCTTCTCTCCTGTGTAACATCATCAATAAACACTAGTGTCCCAGTACCACTGGCAGCCATGCACGCTCAAGCCGTCACACTGCCTCCACCGTGTTTTACAGATGATGTGTTATGCTTTGGATAATGAGCTGTTGCGTGCCTTCTCCATACTTTTTTCTTGCCATCATTCTGGTAGAGGTTGATCTTGGTTTCAACTGTCCAAAGAATATTTTTCCAGAACTGTGCTGGCTTTTTTAGATGTTCTTTAGCAAAGTCCAATCTAGCCTTTCTATTCTTGAGGCTTATGAGTGGCTTGCACCTTGCAATGCACCCTCTGTATTTACTTTCATGCAGTCTTCTCTTTATGGTAGACTTGGATAGCGATACGCCTACCCCCTGGAGAGTGTTGTTCACTTGGTTGGCTGTTGTGAAGGGGTTTCTCTTCACCATGGAAATGATTCTGTGATCATCCACCACTGTTGTTTTCCGTGGAGATCCAGGTCTTTTTGCGTTGCTGAGTTCACCAGTTCTCGCTTTCTTTCTCAGAATGTACCAAACTGTAGATTTTGCCACTCGTAATATTGTAGCAATTTCTCGGATGGGTTTTTTCTGTTTTCGCAGCTTAAGGATGGCTTCTTTCGCCTGCATGGAGAGCTCCTTTGACCGCATGTTGTCTGTTCACAGCAAAATCTTCCACATGCAAGCACCACACCTCAAATCAACTCCAGGCTGTTTATCTGCTTAATTGATAATGACATAACGACGGACTTGCCCTTGCCTGCCCATGAAATAGCCTTTGAGTCAATTGTCCAATTACTTTTGAGCCCCTGAAATGAAGGGATTGTGTTAAAAAAATGCTTTAGTTGCCTCACATTTTTATGCAATCGTTTTGTTCACCCCACTGAATTAAAGCTGAAAGTCTGCACTTCAACTGCATCTGAGTTGTTTCATTAAAAATGTATTGTGGTAATGTACAGAACCAAAATTAGAAAAAGGTTGTCTCTGTCCAAATATTTATGGACCTAACTATATGTACTAAATTACAACACAGTACATTAAAATAAAAAATTGCAGGAACTGTTACATTCTGTATTTATTGTACCATGATGTTGTGAGTTGTTATGACAAAGTCTTGTCCTGTCCAACAAGGCTTTTCAGCATTCTAGTTTATCTGAGACTACACTATCCTAGTTCAGCCTTTTACTGTATTTAGTTACCTGGGTTTTAATCCAATACGACATAGACAGGACATATTGGATAAGGATTTTTATTTTGCTAATGACTACATTGGAAATCCTTTTCCTGTTTGCAGATAACATTGCCATTTGGCACTCATTCTGCAATTTGTACATTCTCCCAAAGAATTTTGCATCAAGTACAGTAAGCTTGCTGGGGATAGTGTATCTCTGTTACAGTAAATGATACATTTTCTTAGTCATACCTATCAAGAGAAAGCATTTGTGACTGAGTGAAAACTTAGTAATGGAAGAATTATACTTATTTTTTGCATACCGTCATTGTAAAAATTGCCTTAAATTTGCCCCTGGACTTGTTTTACACCTGGAACCCCTTCCGCAGTATGTGCTGTTTATAGGTTTCTACCCTGTTTAGTGTGATGTCTTCTGATTATTCAAGGGCATGTTTAGAGAGCCTAAACTGGACAGGTTATAAATAAGTGTGGCAGTATACAGTGCATCCGGAAAGTATTCACAGCGCATCACTTTTTCCACATTTTGTTATGTTACAGCTTTATTCCAAAATGGATTAAATTCATTTTTTTCCTCAGAATTCTACACACAACACCCCATAATGACAACGAGAAAAAAGTTTACTTGAGATTTTTGCAAATTTATTAAAAATAAGAAATTGAGAAACCACATGTACATAAGTATTCACAGCCTTTGCCATAAAGCAAAAAAAAATTGAGCTCAGGTGCATCCTGTTTCCCCTGATCATCCTTGAGATGTTTCTGCAGCTTAATTGGAGTCCACCTGTGGTAAATTCAGTTGATTGGACATGATTTGGAAAGTCACACACCTGTCTATATAAGGTCCCACAGTTGACAGTTCATGTCAGAGCACAAACCAAGCATGAAGTCAAAGGAATTGTCTGTAGACCTCCGAGACAGGATTGTCTCGAGGCACAAATTTGGGGAAGGTTACAGAAAAATTTCTGCTGCTTTGAAGGTCCCAGTGAGCACAGTGGCCTCCATCATCCGTAAGTGGAGGAAGTTTGAAACCACCAGGGGCCTCATGTATAAACGGTGCGTATGCACAGAAATGTTGCGTACGAATGTTTCCACGCTCAAATCGCGATGTATAAAACCTAAACTTGCCGTAAAGCCATTCACATTTCCACGGTACCTCATACCCTGGCGTACGCAATTTCTCCACTCAGTTTTGCAGACTGGTGGCACCCAGCGTCAAAGTAGTGCTACTGTTCCTGTGTGGTCACCCTTTCTTTCTTAGACCCACATTTCTGACGTGGCTTTACAAATACACTGAAATTAACTGCATATTGTTTATTAGTGTAATGCATCTGATTCTAATTAACCTGTAGCAATATAATGGTCCAGGGAATAGCCATAGTATTCCAAATACCATAACTGCTTTAGCGTTGTTATGCTCACTGCATCTTCTTCTTTCAGCTGCTCCCGTTAAGGGTTGCCACAGCGGATCATCTTTTTACATATTACTCTCATTGCACCACTCAGAGTATTTATATCACTGTATCTGAGTGGGGAATCACAGCAGCAGCTGATTGGAAAGAGAATTATCGGTATACAGTTTCAAGCACACACTACCTCAACCACGGCAAAACGCGTCAAAGCCTTTCCTGTACAGACCTCGCATTTCAGAAACAGTTTCATCCCAAGAACTATAAACGCACTCAATCAGTCCATCAAGTGCTCCTTGTAGAACCGTTTGTACTTATAAGTTCAATTACCGGTACCCCACTGTAAACTTGCACTACAGTTGTAATATTGCACAACCTGCGCCACTTTATAAAGCACGTATGATGACAATATCATTTTTAAGATGAAATGCAGCAAAATATGTTGCTTATAGTATACAGATAAAACTTTAACTTTATTTAAATAATCTGTATTGTTAATAATTAAACATGTGAGGACACGGTGCTGCAGCGCTAGCTAGTTCACGGATAGCTCCTGCCTTGCGCTGTATTATTGCTGGTGCTGACGCGACACTGGAAGGATAGACGGATAGAATAATTAAACATGTACTACGAAGATATTTCAGTGTTCCTTAAAAGTTTTGAAGAATCGGCGTTTTAAGCTTACAGATGGCTTAACGTCTATTACAGAGCTGATTGTGTGGCGATTGGGTATTTGGAGAAAGAAAAGTAAGGACAGGAATTGGAGGTTAGTATGTTTGAAAGAGACAGTACTTCTGTAATAAATTATTTCATCGAAGGTCGCACATGGCTCAGCATGCCTCTTGCGTGAGATATGAACAATCACTGCTCCACCGTGTTCCCATGTTTAATAACATGCTTTCATTCCTATCATCATGAAAAAGATATCACGTATACATCTCAGTATTTTAATTATTCAGACAGCTGTAATATCATGAATGCAATGGATTCTGTGTCCTGTCGGAGAAAGAGAAAGAACGGAAGCACGTAGTGATTCACACACATAGAGCACATAGAAGATCAAATACAGAACAAAGCATTTAACGTGCTACTTGAGAAACTAGTAAAATAAACGATTTTAAGATGAAGTTTATGATGTTCTACTTTAATGACAAAATAAACTACGTGATTAAAGTGGAAATTTCGAGATTAAAGTTGACATTTCGTGATTTTTTCCCACTGTGCCTATTTTTTTTCTCTGTACCCTAATAAGCTTTCATATGACACTCAGACTGTCCGCTACGAGTCACCTTTTCACGCCGACTTTGATATGTGACAACTTCTTTTTTTATTTCGGGCATTGTGCAACTTTGTGAACTTGAGCTTTCGAGTTTCTCCGACACTATGTTGCTCGATCAACTTTCTTTTGTTGATTATACCACTGTTTAAACCAACAAATAGTACGTTTTTCCTTTGCCTCCACTTGGTATTCGCTGAAATTCTTATATATTCCCCCGTGCTTTTCTCATTGTCTTTTCATAGAAGGCTATTTATATACTGTAGATTTGCATATTCAAAGAGGCATAATTCTGGGAGGAGTTGGGACGGGACAGAAGGCACGTGCACGTGAGTTACTTTTCACGCTGATCGGGATTTATGTAGTGGAAGAACGTGAAAGTTTGCGTGCGCACAAATTCCTGCATCTGGATTTTTCTGTGTGTACGCACATTCCCGCTTTTGTGCTTACGCCATGTTATAGTGTGAGTTCTACGCACGGCATTATACATGAGGCCCCAGGACTCTTCCTAGAGCTGGCCGGCCATCTAAACTGAGCGATCGGGGGAGAAGGGCCTTAGTCAGGGAGGTGACCAAGAACCCGATGGTCACTCTGTCAGAGCTCCAGAGGTCCTCTGTGGAGAGAGGAGAACCTTTCAGAAGGACAACCATCTCTGCAGCAATCCATCAATCAGGCCTATATGGTAGAGTGGCCAGACGGAAGCCACTCCTTAGTAAAAGGCACATGGCAGCCCACCTGGAGTTTGTCAAAAGGCACCTGAAGGACTCTCAGACCATGAGAAAGAAAATTCTCTGGTCTAATGAGACAAAGATTGAACTCTTTGGTGTGAATGCCAGGCGTCATGTTTGGAGGAAACCAGGCACCGCTCATCATCAGGCCAATACCATCCCTACAGTGAAGTATGGTGGTGGGAGCATTATGCTGTGGGGATGTTTTTCAGTGGCAGGGACTGGGAGACTAGTCAGGATAAAGGGAAAGATGACTACAGCAATGTACAGAGACATCCTGGATGAAAACCTGCTCCAGAGCGCTCTTGACCTCAGACTGGGGCGACGGTTCATCTTTCAGCAGGATAACGACCCTAAGCACACAGCCAAGATATCAAAGGAGTGGCTTCAGGACAACTCTGTGAATGTCCTTGAGTGGCCCAGCCAGAGCCCAGACTTGAATCCGATTGAACATCTCTGGAGAGATCTTAAAATGGCTGTGCACTGACGCTTCCCATCCAACCTGATGGAGCTTGAGGGGTGCTGCAAAGAGGAATGGGCGAAACTGGCCAAGGATAGGTGTGCCAAGCTTGTGGCATCATATTCAAAAAGACTTGAGGCTGTAATTGCTGCCAAAGGTGCATCGACAAAGTATTGAGCAAAGGCTGTGAATACTTATGCACATGGGATTTCTCAGGTTTTTTTATTTTTAATAAATTTGCAAAAACCTCAATTAAACTTTTTTCATGTTGTCATTATGGGGTGTTGTGTGTAGAATTCTGAGGAAAAAAATGAATTGAATCCATTTTAGAATAAGGCTGTAACATAACAAAATGTGGAAAAAGTGATGCGCTGTGAATACTTTCCGGATGCACTGTAAATGAGTGTGTTGTGATATGACTGTTGTCTAACTCCAGGTTTAACTCCTTGTCTTCTCTCATTTTTGCAACTGCTTAATATAGTAGTGCTAGATGCAAGGAAGTAATGGCCTTTGACAGGGCACCAGTCCATCACAAGGCTAATGTGGATTTGAATTAATTGAAGATGTATTCATTGATTATAATACATTAAAAACACTTTACAGCATATTTTCACATAAGGTTTTTTGTCTTTTACTTTTTCCTCAAACCAATGACTGATTAAGTATAAAAATCCAAAGTGTCTTTGTTCTTTCTTTTTTCAGGATTTTCACATTCATTTTAATTTATCCCTAGTAGAGGGCAGCATAATGCACTAGAAACAATATATAATATAATACAGAACTATTTGCTAATTTTTCAACATGAATTTTGATCCCTTTGTTCTTTCTAGATTTCAATTATTGCTTGACGAATAGAAAAACATTTCTTACTTTAATGGCTTCTTTGAAACCATTTTTTTATTAGAAGTTCATAAGATGAGTCAATCATGGCTGTGTCATCAGTGCTTCTTAATGTATTCTCCACATATACATCTACTTTAGATCTGCCAACTAAACTATATCATACACATCCAGATTATATTCTCTGATTAAACTAACTTGCATGTTTTTGGAAGATTATGTGTGCAGCTGGATCTTCTTGAAGCAAAAATGAGAAAAAGGCATAAACGTCAACTGGAAACTCTTATTGTCGTGCTTGTTACCTTATTTTAGCATAGGGTGGTATGGTGGAAGGAAAATGAAATGCAGGGTGGTATTAAAGCAGAACTAACTTAATTTTTTTCAACATGAATTTGCTTTTCACTGTACTTTCCTAAACATGTATCCTATACTTTTTTGTATCAAGTTGAAAGTATAATTTTGTAATACTTGTTATTTTTGTATGTTAATACAGTTTTAATTTCACTTCATTTATAGTAAGGATGTAGTAAAAAGTAAATATAGAACCAGGAATGATTTAAAATTTTATATATTTTTCCATAAGCTGTTGTTTAAAAGTGAAAAGCATATCCACAGGTTCTGTCAAAGATGAAGGTTATCATTTTATAAAAATCACAAAAAGATGTATATAAAATAAATGTAATTTTATTTTAAAAAAGTAAAATATGACATTCTGTAATAAATAAATGCATATACATGTTCACATTAAAGTACATTTTCATTCATATTTACAACAGTAAAAATGTTACATTTCACTATTTACATTGTGCAAAATAAGTAAGGAAATTGTTTTGTTGAAAAGAATGGTGCTAGAAGTGAAGTGCATGTAATAAAGCACAAATGTACTTTTTCTAAATTGAGGTTCATTCATGTTAGGTCAGCAGCAGCCACAGCTACAGTGAGAGTATAAAGTGTATCCAAATGCCAGTGACATTCATCTAATTTCATATCATTTGTGTGTATTCTTTTTACTTAGGCCAATTACATTTCACATTGAACAAGCAGGTCAGTCCCAGTAATTTTTGAGTGTTATCAGCACATGGTTCCAATCTATACCTCTGTTTCCTTCTCAAGGCTGTTAAATGCTTTCAGATTCACTTGGGTGGGACAGCATGCGTTTAGGCTACTCATGTTTCTGTCATTTGCATTTAGCATACTTTGGAAAATGTTTTCCTTATTATCAGGATTTGGAGTCTCTGTTCCCATGTGATTTATGTTATCTGGACTTTGACAAATGGTTTCCACTTGTTCGTTATACTGTGGACTGTTGTTGTTTGTTTCTGCTTTATTTTTATTTTGTGGATCTGGCACAAATCTTTCAGATTCCTTTTTATTTGTTGGAGTTGAAGCAACTGTTGCAGCTTCTTTTTCAGTTTCTTCTTCTTTATGAAACTCAATAGTATGCTGCATGTAATTGTAATTAGTAATACCTGAAAGAAAGAAAGAGAGGTAGTAAATGATCAATGTGGTTGAATATTTTTTAAATATATTTCAGGTAGCTCATTGTGCACTAACACATAAACTTACACTCACTTTAAATTGGGCTGATTTAGTGTCCTCAATTACCCTAACACTCGAAGTCTGTAAAATGTGTGATGAAACTGGAGTTCTGGCAGAAAATTCACATAGAAACAGGTAGAACATTAAAAACTTACACCGTGACTTAAACAGAAACAGGGAAAAAAGCTTTGGTCTTTGTATTGTAAATCATCATGTATATGCAAAGTAAATGTCTATGCATTTTATTTCGAAATAATACAAAGGTTCTTTGAATCAGCTCCTGGAGTGCTGCTTTTTAATTTCAGCAAGAGTATAATGAAACATTAATTCTGTCTTATAACTGAACTTTGTCTTGATTAGCCTTACAGTTTCTTTTTTAAAGAACTCAAGAACTTTTTGTGAATATGAAACATCCATTTTCTGAACACACTTGTTCAAATATAGTGTCATAGTAATCCAGAGCCTCTCCCATCAGTATTGAGTGCTAGGTAACACCAACATTGGTTAAAGTGCCAGTTTCATTGCAGAACATTTTCTTGCTCAGACTGACATAGACCTATAGCAGATTAATTTTTGGTTTCTAATCAACCCAATTTCTGCTTCAATTTCTAGGAGCAAGATTAGTGTACACAGATGGTGTTCAAGTTCAGCTTGTTCATACTGGGGAAAGCAGCAGGGTGTAAAATGCTGATATATTATTTACCCCCTTGAAGGCTGGATTCAACAGAATTGTCTTTTAAATATTTTAATTGATCTGTACTATTAGTTAAATTTGTTGTTTCACATTTTTTATATGTTGGTGGTACAGAAATGCAGATATCTATCAGCTTTATATTTCTGCTTAATTTCATTAAGATGTGTCTATAGATATGAAGATTACTGCCACATGATTCTTTAACTAGTAATGCCTATTTTTAATTATTCTAAAATAGTTGGACCTTTTGAGGTAGGTAAATTGGTTGGAAAATTAATGGATTTTTCCATAAAGGCTGTCATATCATGAAGAGCTGAGGTGAACACACATGTGTGTCAGAGGATCACCTTCAGGGGATGTCTGAGGAATATACTACCCCTCAAATCATGTCCTCTCTTTTTCCTTCCACGACACTGAGAAGATGCCCAGTGAGGGCAACGGACTCTGCCCCAACCTATAAATTCTGAGCAGGCATGAAGGAGGCGTTTTTGGCAAATCAAGCAACCTAACCAAACTCAGAGACAGAGACAACAAATTGTATCACTGCAAGCCCCAGAGAGGCTGTTGTGTGAATAATCGAAAGAAATAAATTCAACAAATTTGAGTGCTCTCTTCTTTAAAGTGACATTGAAGTAAATATGGATGGCTGGGTTGATACCCCAGCACTTATTCTGTGCAGTTGTCATTCCTTGCAGGACCACAACATACAGTACCTTACATTTTATTTTTTGTTAAAAATTAGGGTACTGGAACATATTTACATTAACGTGTGTATGTATATAAAATAACCACACAGTCAAGACAATCTTATATTCATACACTGAGTTCAGATACATGAAGCCTACTTAAAGGATTTCATTTTGAGAATTCGATTCAGCTATTCTTTTAAAGGAGAATAAGAATCTTCCTTTTCTTAAAAGGTCAGTTGGAGTAAACAGACATCTACTGCTGCTCTCCAGGAACTGACATAGAGGTAAATATTCTCTCCACTATCCATCTGTCTAATCTTAAACCTGCTTAATCCAATTCAGAGTCACAAGCACCAGAGACCATCTTGACATCATCTGGTGCAACCATAGAAAAAGCACCAGTAACATGCAGGATACCTTATCCACTATGCAAGTTATAATCTATTTCTAGATAGTGTACATGTATACAGTTACAACAGACTATTACTGTTTTCTTAAAAACCATTAATATTTATTTGTAAGCATTAAGTACAAGCAGTCAATACCTTGAGTTTTTCTTTCTTGAGAGTGTTTTTCTTCTGCACTTGATTTTGATTTATTACTTTCTAGTGACTGGTCAGACTCTTCTGTTTCTGTAATGAAAAGATAAACCCAATTTAATTTATGAAGGTCTCACTTATAGGTTATCACTTATTGTGCAATACATATTCTGGCAAAATGAAAAGTAATCTGACAAAATGACCAAATACACAAACAAACAGTGTTTAAAGCTTAGCAAATCAAAGGTTTTTAAATGTAATTAGTACATTGTTACTTGGTTTAGACGATTCTGTTTTACTTGAAACAGAAATAAAGATAATACAATTGCACAATTATGTTTGGAAGCACAATATAATTTAAATTAAGCAAAACTCTTGGAATTATGCAAATATATAGAATGTATCTTAAGAATGTTGAATTACAACATATAACAATTATTGCTCAGATTTATATATAGTAGTAGTTTTGCAAGTATGTTAGTCACAGTATTAACTGATTTTGTATAGAATACTAGGAACACTGAGGTCTGTGTTGCCACATACTAATAAAATAATTTCTGGCGAATTATACAAAATTCTTTCCTGTAGATTGTTATTAACTATATAAATGTGGTAGTACCTTTCTTCCAAAGGGCATGTGCTTTGCGTAATTTTATCAGGAAGAATTGGACAATGACCAGTAAGGCACAGATGAGAGAGGTTACCATTATAATTAATAAAGTTCCACTTTGCTTCTTGACCATTCTGCTTGTTGTGTTGCTATCTGCTAAAGAAAAGCAAAAAATAGTTTATCACCATGTTCAAAGTGATAACATTCTCATTTACCTAGAAGTATTTCTAAAGGAGAAAGTAGCTACAACAGTTTTTGCATGCACAAATTGCACTTCTGATGTAATGGCCAAAAAGTTTCCCCCTGGTGTCAGGCCTTGCGTAGAGCATCCAGATTGTAAATATTTACCAAAAAAGTCAAAATCATAGAAAGCACAAAGAGTACACAGTTTTCTTTTAACTACATTATATTTGTAAATGTATATTGGCCTAAGCCCGACACTGAGAAGTGTGCTACTAAGAAACATACAACAGAAATTATCATTATAATTACCAGTGAGTTCTATTGTGTAAAACATTGTCTACTTAGAGCAATATCACCATATAGGGAGTAAAAATTGTTAAATGGACGGCACTCATTAGACACGTATAAACGAAATACCTCTGTGTATGTGTGTGTATGGAGCATTCTGCTCGGCTCACGCTTAACCACAGCCACTAGATGGTGCATGCATGTACTTTTTACAATTTTTTCGGCGCTTACATGGACCTCACTTACCAAAGACGTGTACAGTAAAAGCCGCCGCACAACAAAGACGTCGTACTAATGACACAGATGAAGAGGCACAATGTCGAAACGAAACAAACGCTGCAGCTCTACAACGTTCAAGGGAAACGCCTCAGCAACGGAGGACAAGACTGGAAGTTTTCACTAAAAACATTGTCTATTAGGAGCAAAGGCATGGTATCGCCAGTATCTTCTTACGAAAGTCAGTGGAACAGCAAGCACAGGTGGGTCCACGTTCTTTGCCCTGGGTAAATCTTAAGAGCCAGCTGATGCCTCTCTACGTTTTATGAATATAGTATAGTAAAGCTGCTAGGGAGTTTTTTGTCCCAAAGACCACAAGCAACTAGTGATCAAATTAAAGGGAAAATGTCTTAGACCTGTTAGAAGGTCAAACCATATTGATATCTTTATGGATAACATTGATATGTCAGTATGAGCTATATTAAAACCTAAAGATGGGATTTTAGCTGTATCTTTCCCATCAAATAGGTATGTTAGCAGAGTAAAGAGAACTGAAGCCTTTAACAAACATTTATTTAGTCTTCTGTTTTTCTGATCTATGTATTGCATTATTGCGTTGGAGGAATGTACTGGCTATCCCAGGAACACAGGATATAAAGCACAAATTAATAAATAATGGAGTGGACACCAGTAGGTCACAGAGCGAGGTTAATTATAACTACGTGTGTGAAGTTCACGGATACGGTATTTACGGTCAGAATTTAAACCCAGGACTATAGAAGGATTCAAGCCAGATTCTGACCCTATTTAGAAGATTAACTTATTTTAGGACCTCTCTGTAATTAATACAATGCCAATATTCTTTATATCTGTAGAACTTCAATGCAGTGGTATACATATATATATTTTTTTAAACCTGTAGAATTGTCTTCCTAAAGGTCACAAAGTCATCAGAGATGGGGACAGCAGCACCATCCTCGAGTCTTGAACTGCTTTGGTTTTATCCATGATCTTCTGGAGTCACATTAACAGCATCCAATATTACAGTGATATTAGAACTGAAGGAATAGGGAGAATACCTTATTTTTAAGAAGTAGTGTCATAACGTTGTTGACCTAAAAGGATATTTTTAATATTGTATAAATAGAAATAATAGAACAGGGCATTGTTTTTGTTTTGTACACTGTGAATAGTCCTACTGTTTGTTTTCTGATGTGTGCACTAAGTCATATTATATTAAGGATTTTACTTGGTGTCCGATTTAAACTGTGTGTTATAAATTGAAAACTTTTGCGATTAAATTACTGTTTAGAAATTAGATTTTTTTTTTCTTAATCTCACAAAAGAATAGTCAAATGAGATTATTACGTTTTTGTTTTTTGTTTTTTTAATACTAACTTGGCAGTTCTTCATTGGTGTAATTGGTGGTGTAGTTCCCTGGCAGGAATTCAGTTGTACCTTCTTCAGAAACACCTGAAATAGGTGAATAACAACACAAAATTAAAATTTCTTTTATAACTACTGGTTTATATTCCCTTTCATTCAGGATTTATGGTTTTCATTTTTTAATTGTATATTTTGACGTTTATGTCTTACCTACACCCAAACCTATTTTAAAAGGTGGCTCATATTTAATTTGAATTACCAAAGAAAAAAATATTTTGCCCTTACTTGCTGATTCATAAACAGGAGTCGACAAATGCAGACTCTCATTTTTGTCTGTGCTTTGTGAGTATCCTGTTGTTGAGTCTGTGCTCGTTAGTTTGCTTGCTGCTGAAAAATAAGCAGTAAAGTGTTACATTTCAGTAGTTAATCGTTAACAATATGTAGAAACATTTAATATAAGACCAAAATAAAACAGATTAAGCCCTTTCAAACCTGTGAAACTGAAGGGTTTGTTTTTCCCAGAAAAAAATCTTAATATAATTCTTAAAGAAAAATAAAATCTACAATGAACAGTATGTGGCAAATTAGGAACTCTTGCTTGACATTTTAGGTCGGTTAATTTCAGGATGTAAACATCTTATTTGTAGTCAGCACCAGGGATTTGGGTTAGTTTAAATGTTTGTTAATTAAATTTATTTATTGGACTTTATATTTATGGATTGCTGATGACTGTTTTGTGTTTACTTGGAGGATGAAACCAATTTAGTTTTCATCTGCCCTTGCAATGCTTATTATGACCAGCAGACGGCTCTCATTGCACATCCGTCTATCTGCTATCGAACTGGCTTAATCAATGTTATGTGCTACAGTAAACCTTTTTTTAAGAAAATATGGTTACTAGCAAATTATACATTCCTGAAAGTTGTTGAGGTCTTAAATACGTCTAATAATTGATATACTTTATAATAATACAGTAATTATCAATTTACTGTGCAAAAAGGATAGACTTTTTTAACTTATAGATTCTTCTTAAGGCATTTTTTGCACTGGATTTATTTTTCCAAGTATAAACAAATTGACTTGCTTAATTATGTAGGTTAAAAATATTATTCTTGTATGCTATCATTGATTATTTTGACCTTGTAAAAGGTATATGCCATATGAGAAGTATTTCGTTTTGATAAAACTTTATTTAACTTCAGAAAACATAAAGCAGTGCATGGCCAGTATAAAGATTCGATCATGTTACATTATATTTTCAGTTAGTTGTAATCATTGTCTTTATTTTTTATCTTTTCTTCCAGCCAGTACTATTGGAATGATATAAAATTTTAAGGAAAAGGTACAATGCATATTATTATGCCATTATATGAACAGTTTGTTTTCTATATTATGATATTTCTGTCTCACACAGAAAAGCATTTTGTCATTTTATTAAGTTCTTTTTTTATACTGAACTTTCTGATTACAGTAAAATAAAATGGATGAATGGTTGACATTGAACAAATTTAGTTTCACATTTCAGCACTGGTATATTTTGCTTGCATGTGGTTTTAAGAGCTGTTGTTTCCTCAGACTTCGTGTTAGTAGATAGCTGATGTGGGGTGTAACCAGCAAAGTAGCAACAATTAGATCCACTTCCTTTTTGTCCAACAACAAATACCTATATGTTTCATTTAGTTTTCTGAAGTTTCTACTTTATATGCACAGTATGAGTTGGGTTTAATTTAGAGTAGCACCTAATTTGATGAGAACCAATTTCTTTATTAGTACAGTGCTGAACAAAGGAACTCAGACAAACAGCATGCACAATTAAATTATGCTGCTTCTAATCTTTGGATATATTGAATGAAAATGAAAATTTAAAAACAAACTGCAGCCTCTAAACAAGACTTTTCTGATGTATTAATTGGTCTACAAAATGATTTTATGCTTCTAGCTTTTCCTTATCTAAATCTCTACTTATGATTTTGTAGTTTTGCATGAAAGAATAAAAAAAGAAGAAGAAACAAGTTGTACACGTACTTCTTTCTTTTTTTAATGATTAAAGGATTCAGAGGAATTATGCTGGAAGCCAGCTCCTCAAAAAGAAAAATATTATACTGCATTACTTCCAAAAATATAACTGTACTGGTCTCACCCTAAGTACTCTATCTCTTTATTTGCAGAATCCGTTAACTGGAGTTGATCCTGTAATGAACTGGCATCTGTTCCAGGAATATTCCCTATCTTATGCACAGTGCTGCTGGGATAGTCCCAGTCCATGACCCTGAATTGGATCAGGCAGGTTTGAGAATGTTACGCTATGTTTTATTTTATGAAATGGGTAATATACTATGTATATATTATTCAAGGATTTTTCATTCATTTCATATTATAATTATGTACTTACTTTCCAATCCAGTGTTTGGTGTGACTGTGGTTTCTTGTAAGGCTTTTGTGAAAGCATTTATGCTTCTTGTATAGCTCTGCGTTGTCTTGAAAAGCATTTTAGTAGTTGCATCTAAATAACATAAACAAAGACAATTTTCTTAATTGTTGTAAAAGAATAAATAGCTTCTCACCCTGTAGCAAAGTAATAATATGTATGGTATAATTTGCAGTGGGACAGCATGGTCGTGCAGTCATAGCACTGCTGCCTTGCAACAAGGAGACTGGGGTTCTCTCCATGTTCATGTGGGTTTTCTCTAGGTGGTCCAGTTTCCTCTCACAGTCCAAAGATGTACAGGGTAGGGAAATTGGTGTTGTTAAATTGGCCCTTTGTATATGAGTGTATGTGTCTGTGTTCATCTTGTGGTGGGCTAGCAATCTGTCCAGGTATTGTTCCTGTTTTGCATCCCTTGCTTGCTGATAGGCTCCAGCATTCCCATGATTGTGCTGTGGATAAGTGTGTTTAGAAAATGGGTGGATGGATGGTTTAGCAAATGTCTATCCTTATGAGTAATTATTAATATTTAATGATTATAAATACATAAATAAACTAAATGAGATACTTCATTAAATCAAAAATTGGCAAACTCATCGTGGGGTGAAAACGGAGTCTACAGTACAAACCAGGTCATATGGAGGTTAGCTTTGCCTTTGACAATGACTTGGATGACTGAAATTATATTGTATAGCACATTAAAAAGCTATATTGTACAGTAATTAATCATGAGCATTGGTGTTTCAGTCTATGGAAGACAAATCACATGAAAGATTTAAGTACAATGGAAATCTAATTAAACTATGCATGTTATTAAAATGGGCAGCACAGTGGCGCAGTACTACCTCACAGTTAGAAAATCCGGGTTCGCTTCCCGCATCCTCCCTGCGTGGAGTTTGCATGTTCTCCCCGTGTCTGCGTGGGTTTCCTCCGGGTACCACAGTTTCGTCCCACAGTCCAAAGACATGCAGGTTAGGTGCACTGGCGATTCAAAATTGTCCCTATTGTGTGCTTGGTGTGTGGGGCAGTATGTGTGTGCGCGCCCTGCAGTGGGCTGGTGCCCTTCCCGGGGTTTGTTTCCTGCCTTGTGCCCTGTGTTGGCTGGGATTGGCTCCAGCATACCCCTGTGACCCTGTAGTTAGGATATAGCGGGTTAGATGATGGATGGATGTTATTAAAATAGAAATGGTTAATCGAAACAAGTTCAGAATATTGATTCTACTGAGCTTAGTTGAGTTAAACCTGTAGCTACATTTCAGAAATGTTCTTTTCTTAATGAAAGTCAGAATTAATGGATCTGTTGTACATCTCTCATGGCCTTAGTTTCAAGTTTGTTGTATTTCTACTTTTGTAAATGTCCTTATGCACTGTCCCTACAGTTTGGGGAACCTTAGATACTAATAAAAAAAAAAGTTAAACATACTGACATATGGAATTACACAAAATACACTAGCTGAACTAAATTAAATGTGAATGAGAATTATATTATTTCATCCTTATACAGTACCTACGTTAGACTTTTCAATAGTATAAAATAAATGCTTTCTTGATTCATGACCAATATTGTAACTTGAGTTCTAGGAGTTCACTGCCAGAAGTAAAGCAAACTTTGCTTGCAATATATCTGATTTGTTGTATCTTATTTAAACTTTCAAGTCAATTAGGCCATTTTCAAAAAATTTCCAAAGCAAGCGCATACCATGTCTCAAAAAATATTGCATATGATAAATTAATATATGAACAGCCATGTACTTACCAATGTCAGAAAAACTGATGGATGCCCTTAGGGAGATGTTTTTCAGAGCTTCGTGGTACACAATGCAATAAACAGTTAGCTGGGGTTTGTAAGATACAATGGCCAGAATACTGGTTGATGTGTATTTCTCATCTATATAAACATGCTGGGCTTCAGCTAAAGGAATGAAAAGAAACCACTGTCAATGTACAGGAAAACTATGCTTAGATCATTTAATTCAGCTAAGAAGTATTTTTGTGCATTCATACAGTATATCGTTTGAACTATGATACCAAAATGGAGAAATAAGTCATGTGCCTCTAGAAAATTGTTATATTGTTTGAAATCAAACCAATGTTTAGTCATCTGATTCTTAAGAAGGAAATAAATCTTCTCACTTCACTATTTATATCACCATGCTCAATTTGATATGTAAACACTGTTTTTGCCTGTTTATTTCAGCAATTATCCCTTCCAGAGAGACTAACAAATAGCACCATAACTCGACATGTAATTTATTTCTATATATATCTTGTATATTTTTGCTTGGTTTTGATATAACTAAAAGGTTCATCTTTATTTTTATGTAATGTCCTTCATAATAAGTGATTTGTTAGTTTCTTAATTATATATCCATTCACTATTATCTAAATCATGTTTTTCCTAGTCACTGGCATGGGAAGCTAGAACCGTTCCTGGCAGTAATGGGCCCAAAGCAGTAGCAATCCCAGGAGAAAAAATACCACTCAAAAGCAATATCCTCTATAAACATATCTCCCACTTATACAAGTTCTCTTTAGAATCAGCACTTAAACTGACACCATGTCTTTCACTTGTGAGTTTCAGTGTTGATGTGGAGTTCACATATCCACCCAGCTTCCTTGTGGGTTTTGCCTTGATACTCCACCTTCTCCACATGTTCCATGGACAGGTATATTTTAGTTAATTAATAACACATTGGCCTTGATGTTTGCCAATGTTTTCCACAACGAACTGGCTCCCCCACCCCATCTCATTCAGATTTGGTTCTTGGATAATCCCCAGCCTATGCAACCCTAAATTAGTTTAAACATATTCGGGGAAAAATGGTTCCTGGATAACCTCTGGCCTGTGCAATCCTAAATTAGATAAAACATATTTGAAAAAACAAACATTGATTATCAGGTAGAAAAGATACTCAAATGTACAAACAAGGAAGAACATGCAAATTTCTCTAAAAGACATCACGATTGTACTAGGGCCCAAACAGTGTTGGACAGAGCATCTGTTCATCATACCTTCATGTTGGTTAAATATTCTTGTAAGCACTTTCAAACAGCAATAGGCATTATAGCATTTAAGAAGGAAGCAAATAATGCATTGAAAAGAATACTGTGTTTACAGTAATTTGCAGCTAGTTAAAAGAGGTCATCAGATCAGTAAATCAAATGATTAAAGAGACAGTAAAACAGAATACAGAATGTTTTTGATAGTGATAAATAAAGAGGTACTTATTAAGTATTGCTCAAAGTCTGTAATTTGTCTGGACGCATTACTCACTGTAAGGTTCACCCACAAACTGCCAGATATGTGGAGCTTATAAATGGGCATAAGTAAAGCCTAGTCAAATGAAGGTAATTTCCACTAACAGTATTAATTTTCAATAACTGAGAAATGTCTTCAGAAATTTATCCAATCAGATGAGAGCATGTGGCATCTTTAATATTGAATAAGAAGAGGAAAGATGGCTTACAGACAGAAAAAGAGTGATTTCGAAAGAGTGGGTAGCACATAGTCAAATATGTGCTCATCTGAGATTAGTAATTGAATATTCCTCACTTCAAAAATGTCAACATCAAATTTTTTCATTTTGTTTGATTTTTAATTTTTCAAATATAAAAGACATTAGAGCTTACCATCAATCTCTACTCCATTATTGAATGACCAGGACATTTTAGGTGCTGGAAAGCTTCCTGTTGTAGAACATTTTAAGAACTTTCTGCCTCTGCTTACAATTTCTTCAACAAGAGGTTGTGATGGTGGAGCTTTAAGGGTAAAAAAAAAATCAACATAGTTTTACAAATACTGTACAAGAACAGTGCAGGTTTTGCAGAAGACTATTCAGTCTTTCATAAATTTTCGTTCAAGTATTTAACATCATGCAAGACAAGGCAGTGAGACAGTATTTAAAACAAGTTCACGGACATCTAACCAAGCAGTTGTTGGAATGCTTTTGGCAGACAGACATCATGTGCTCCCAGCTCTTAAACAATGACAAGCGACAAGCAAATCACGCAGCTTGCCAGCAGCAGCAGCCAGCAGATGATCCAATCGTTTCTCCTTAGCATACGTTCAGCCCCCACACCCCCACTTTCACAACTTGAGCGGAAGAGACGCGAAGTGGCAAAAGGACAGCTGCTGTACATGCTTTTAAATGATCAACATGCAGCGTCACAAAAAGAACATGCAGCTCTCCAGCAGCAGCAGCAGAAAGACATCAGATGATCTGAAAGGCATGGCCTTAGCGTTTATTCATTGTTTGTACACACAGGTGATTTATATGATGAGCAAATGGCTTGCAGGAATTTAGAATAGTTAGTGATTACTTTGATTACTTCAAGTGGAGTGCTAACCGAGGATGACATTAATGAAAGGTTGTCAAATACTGAAAATGTATAGAAGTAAAGATACAACATAAAATAATTGGATTAACAGTACAAATGTGAATATTTATACAATTGTTGATTTGAAACATTTGAAAAATATTTTAATTTTAGTAACAACATGTACATGTAATATTTTTAATTGTTAATTTCTGCAATACTGGTGTGCCACACTAACTGCAGCTTGTCATTGTTCTGAAAAAATTAATCCACTGGGCTAATGGAAAATTTTTCTTGTCCAAAGAAGTTCTCTGTCGCTCTCCATATTCTGGTAGTTTTCACACTGGGTTGTTTGAATTAACACTTCTAATGAGGAATCACCTTCCTTCAGCTTTCGAGGCACCATGCTATTCTCACCACTGTGAAACATTAATAGTACATATTTCATGTGTCTAGACATAAATCATTATGTCATTGTAATTATCAAAAGTGGAAAGCCAAACGGCATCACCAACTTGGGTGCAGCACTTGTAGATATTTCTTCACACCAATAACTTGGCTAGCTAGGCCTAAGAAAGGTTTCAGCCAATTTGCAGACTATTTGTGATGTCACTTAATTAACAAAGCTGTTCTTTAGGTCACTTACCTACTGAAAAACCTTCACACAAAAATATCAAAAGGAGGAGATTGTTTTACATTGAAGTTTATGGCTTCATTGATTGCTTTAAATTCCAAGAGAACCTTGATTTTTATGTAGCACTGACAGTAAACAAATTTTATTAAAAAAAAAGACAAGGAATACATACTGATATCTGTAATGTTGATAGATGCGGTCAGTGTATTATTTCCCAGAGCTTTGTGCTGAACGATGCAATCCACAAAAATGCTGGATTTGTGAGACTTAAGTACTAAGGTGCTGACTGTTGTAAATGTTCCTCTTTTCCCCTCCTGAATGTTTTGAGTATGTGCTGTAATAAGACAAGTAAACAAAAACAAATTAATTGTTTTATGCATAAACACAATATCACAAGCGGTCTGGGATCACCATGCCATTTCAATTTAGATATGCTATTAATACTGTAAAGATTATACATTGAGAATCAATTCACACATAAAATGTTTTACCCATGTCTCTTTTTTATATAAATAAATTTATCAGATTATTCTCTTAATGTAGTTATTGTGATTTTACAAAATAACTAAATGAGACATGCCAGATAAAGTGAGAACTACTGATATGCTGTGGGACTGGCATATATCCATTTCTCCTTTTGGGTGCAGCAGGGACATCCAGGTGTAAGGCTACCAGTCTGGGTTAGCAGTGAGAGCTGCTAGGGAAGTTTGTTTTTGCATTTTTTGAGGTGAATATGTGGATTTTATTTTTAATCTGCTGACTATACTATGTATAACATATCAATTAATACTGTGTACACTTGTTATTTGTACAGTAAGTTAATTTAATTAAGTTCTTAAAATGTGATAACATATTTATGTGTGAAATCCTAACTTTATCATGAAAATTATTACCGTAAATTAACATAATTTGACATGGCATGTATTTACCATCCAGTTCCAGTTCATTGTGAAATGACCATGTAATATTGGGTGCAGGGTAGCTTCCAGTTGTAAAACATTTCAAGATCTTTTTCTCCTTTTCTCTTTTTAACTCCATCGATGGGTTTGACGGAGGAGCTTTATTATAAAAATGACAGGATTAGTTATGCACAGAGTTTAATACAAGACCTTTTTTCACAGACAGCTGTGTCATTTCTGTATAAAAATTAACTCAAAAGTTATAATAATAATAAATTAGGATTAAGTGCAAACTTTTTAAAAATTAAATTAGCCACTTACCTAATACATCAACATTGATTTTCCTTGTAGTAACAGGGTGACTGTAGTAACTACAAGTGTAAGTACCCTTATCTTTCACTGAAATGTTAGAAAGGCTAATAGTAAGTTCAGTCTTTGACCAGTGGATGAGTTTATATCGTCTGTCCCTCAGACCTACAAATGAGAGAAAATATTGCACATATATTTTAGAAAATAATGATAGCTTTATCTTTACCATGAATAGACCCTATACAGTTTTTTTAAAACATCATTGTGTATCAGGACATTACTTTTTGTTTAACTGCCATCAACTTAATGGGAGCAGCCGAAAGAAGAAGAATCAAACTGTTAAAATAACTCTGCTATCATAAATATAAATATTACAACTCAAGGAGAGTGGGACCAGAACTGAACATTCTCCCATTGTTACACATTGTCTGTCTCATAAAATTGATTCTTCATTTTTATAACTTTCAAATGGACTATTATTAAATTAAAATGTGATGTATTTTATAAAACTTAATTTTAATGGTGCGTTTCCTAATAATTTGTATTTAACTGGCAAAGAAAAGAGAAAAAAAGGAAAACTAAAGATTTCTAACTGTCTTGAGGTTGTTTAGTGCTTTTAAATTTTAGTATTGACTGGTAGAATACCACAATAACTAAGATTCAGATTGTAAATGCTTATTTAAACACCAGATCAATCTTACTCTGATCCCTAACTGAAATACAAACACGGAAACAATACTACATTTTGTAAACCAATTTTTTATAATAATAATTATTATTTTAAACTATTTAGCACCTTTCTCAAACCCAAGGACACTTTACACAATATTTAAAAACCTAAGATGCCAGATTCAAATAACAATAATAATAAAAAAAAAACAGACAGAACATAAAATATAGTCACATTCCACAAAGTTTTAAAAATCTAAGACTGAACAAAGGTATAGATTAAACAGAATATTTTTCAATTAATAAGCTAAAAACGTGGTATAAAATATTAGCATTGTATTTTTCCTGAATCCCTTTTAGATAGTGTTTGCAATAAAATATGCTTTAGAAAACTTTTTACAGGCAAATTCTTTATGTTGTGTATGTTATACTGGCACCAATAGACCTAACTTTATCAAAATTATCATTTGCTGATTTTCTTTGTGGCTTTTTACCACATCATTAGTGCTTCCATTTCCTGTACTACCTAATGTCAAGACAGGGCTGTAGAGGGCAGGCAGTATCAGACAAAGGCAAGAACAAACCATGGAGTGGGTGCCAGTATTTTGCAGGGCACAGTGCCTGTATCAGTGCTTGAACCAAGTCTGGAGCTGTGAGACAGCAATATTAGTAACTCTGACAGAGTTCTACTTAAACTTAAACATATATATTTTTTACTTACATAACTCTTGGAACTATTTCTGTGTTGTTTCCTTTTTTGCTTATTTTCTGTACCTATGACCATGCACATAATAAAGCAGTGTATACTTTATATATATAATGCATATTATGAGAGAAATCTATACTTTGATTTTAGTAAAGTGAAATGATTTGAAGAAAAAAATTAAACTGTTTTCTCTCAAAATACATGTGCCACAGTTAATGGCCCTCCTGCATTCAGTAATTTTTTCACCTGTCCTTTGCCCCAATAGCAGCCCTTTTCTTATAATTCTAATAATGCTGGATGAGATAGGAGAACAAATATAAATGGATCTGAGACCATTCCTACATAAAAAAAAATCTAGTAGAATGAGTCAAAATAGGCTCAGTGTAATAAAATCTAAAGGATATAAAATCAAGAGATGAAAACATGGATTGTATTTGGGGTATCTGATGTTTTAGTAGTGTTGGTGTGATACTTGCGTCATATTACATTCACACGGTCAGCCCCCACTCTGCTAAGCTGTAGTGACATTTGTTCCACTGTGTGTAGGAAGTCGCATATCAAAGTGGCTTGCCTGATGTGTACAAGTGGGATGTACTGACATGTAGGCAAGTGGCTGCCAAATGGCTGCAGCTAGTCCTGATGTCTATACACAGTTTGTTTGTGGCATCATCTCCAAATACTCACCTCGTATGTTATTATGAAAAGCAATGAACCCATGGGGGTTCGACCACTGCAAGTGTGAACTGTCATTTCGGTCAATGCTGCAGTTCAAAATAAGCATCTCACCCTGTATGACTGTTTTGTTTTCTGTGACAGCAAAGCTTATACAGCCTGTAAATAAAAAACAGAGACATTTTTGTTAAGGTCTATTTTTATAAATACCGGTGACACCGTGTTGTATTTTGCAAGCTTACTAGGTTTTGCCTTCAGGCCACTTTCACCACACTAGTGAACCATTTATAAATCAATTTTTTTTCTCAGCCACCTCTTTCTTTAGGTTATAATTTCATAGGCTTATTCAGACCGCTGATTGACTTTCTTGTTTTCTGCATCTTTTAATTCACTTCAACCCATTCTGAAAATACTTACAGAGTACAGCATTTGTTTTTATGAAAAAGTAAACAGATTGTTTTAATAACATCAATTAATTGAAAAGCACCAAAAAAGGGAGCTGTATTTTCACTTCTCAGTAAATTGAGATCACTGAAGCTGGGAGATAGTGGTTCAACCAATTGCATCCCATTGCTCCACAGCAAGCATATAATCTTAATTCTATTAACTTCAGAATGAGTCTGTTTTAAGTAACTATGATAGTACTGTATATTTTATACACCATTAAATCACTGTATGTCTGCTGTTTGTTTAATTACACCAGAATATAGTGAAGTGTAAAGGTCAATTTATTTTAATTTAAAATGCTTGTGTATATTCAAAACATGACCTCATCTCTAATCAGGCATGCAATATAAAGTCAAATGATTCATTTTTATTTTAAATGTTTTTGTCATTCACACTATAATTATTTTTGGATGCATTTCTTCCGTTACAGGTTTTCAGGGAGATATAGCCTATTCAGTTAATCCCAAGTACAAAGAAAGACATCCCAAAACACACTCAATCACACTGAACCAATTTAGAATCTCCAGTTTTGGAATATGGCAGTTACATATATGAAGAAGATTGCAAGAAGGCCAGAGCCTATAGATTTGAGTTGTCAAAAAGATGTATACCAGTTGAGCAGGAGCGGTATATAAGCGGCATTGATAGAATGTATGGATTTTTGTAATTAATTCAGCCAGACATCTTTATTAAAGTAATAGATGGGTAATATTGTTGCTATGTTTGGCTTATTTCAGGATTCATATCGTAGCACACGTAGGTGTATCATGCATCCCTTCCCTGTTAGAATTCCCCATCTCCTTTCACTTTCACAGCCCCTTCTGTTTATTACATATAATTATACTGTATATATTTTCCCTCATACTGAATGTAAGTGCTAAAACTAAAATCTGTGTTACCCAGTATAGATTCATTAGTGTTACAGGTGAGAGAATAATTGCTTCATCTATCTTTTTTGTTAACTATTAGTTAAGATAATAATTGAATAGTTATATTATATCATTTCCTTGTAATTGTCTAGTTTCCTAGGCATATTTTTATTATTGCTATTGCTGCCTATAATTGTTTGCCTGCAAATCCCACCCCAAAAAAAACAGCGCCTCCTTTTATTATTAGTATTATTCATATGTTAGTTTCTTGATAAAACCTCAACATCTCATTATCAATAATGTGTTAACTTAATAAACAGTACAGTGTCTTCTCAATCTATTGCTAATACATCCCCCTTATCCCTTTGCTGTGGTCTTTATAATTATGAGTCATTTCAGCCTTCTGCTGGTAAAACACCCCCAAAGTTTCCACCACCTCTCTTAAAATTGCCTCTCCACTCCTTTGCCTGCCAGGTCACTTTTGATTTACCTTTCCCACCATGGCCTTGATACACTTCATAGCCAAGTAATATGTACCTAAAACTGAGTTGGTGGTTTCTTAACCTTTTAGGTTCACTTTATTATTTTTTCTAGTTTACAAACTTAAATTTTGCTTTGGATTGTTGCCTCATTTTTTCTAAGGGCTTAAATTACAAAGATATGACATGCAGAAGAATGACCACATCTACAATATGAAACATTCACATTTTAATGGACTTCTCTCATTAAGTGACCTAAAAAATGTAGGAGAAACTCATTTTTATTTTTGCAGCTAGCTAAACCAAAGTCTGCAAGAATATCATTAATAATTTAGATTCTTAGCCATTAATTCATGACACCATTTATAATCAAAATGATTGTATTTTATAATGATTTGTAAACTGAGCTAAACTACTAAATGATAGGACATTAAGACTGGATTGGACCAGACCATAATTTAATGAAAACAGCAGTAAGGCAATAGTGCTAAACATTTTACTCTAGCTACAACTAAAGAATAAATATTAGCTTGACAATACTATGTTAGTGTCCTTAGAAGGTGTTAGTAACAACATGAAGCACTCCATGGTGCATGCAAGTGTTAGAGAGGGGCATGACCAGCAAAATTTGAGAATGCAATTGGGGACAGGGTAATGCAAACTCTGTGACCAAACCTTCCTGATAATATGGTCTAATGATAATCTGAAGCCTACAAGGTTACATGATGTAGTCTTGTCCATGTTAAGTATGTCTTTTCAATTAATTATTCTGTATATTTAAAGCTTTCTTAAGGGCTAATATTATAAAATTTTGATTGAGTGTCTTTGGCAACCATGAATAAAAGGAAATGAAAAAAGAAAAAGTTATTCCCATGCTGAAAAGAAAGAAAAGACACATCATTTTTGCTATGTAGCCTTCATCAGGTACATCAATATTGTGTCTCTTAACCTATTTTCTTTTCAGTTTTGGAATGACCTTTACCTTTTTTCTTTGCAGATTCATTCATGCTGATGCAGCCCTTCACTAAATCCAGGAAAAGTAAATGATCAACATTTCAAACCATTACTCCTAAAGACAAAAAGTAATAAAAAATGTTAACTGTTCTGGGGATCTTCTGTTCCTACGGTCACCCATTTCTGTGTTGATGCAATAAAATCTTTTTTAAACTTAGAATAGCTCATTGACTCATAGTGCTGTATGATTCATCTTATTGACTGTGTTCTTCTCACCTGCTTCAAAACCACTTTGTGCCTGGTGAACTTTAAAGGGTGACATACAAACTTCAGTACACAACAGTTTGTAACTTAAATAGAGTATGCAGTGATATGTAATTGCAGGGGGTCGCTAAAAATTGCAAAAGACCCACTTCTGTCCTGCAAAGCTTGAAACAGGAAATTGTGCTGTAGTTTAATAGGAAACCACATAAACCTTTCTGGTGTGAATACATAAAAAATACCAAGTAAAGATTGTGCTAAATCTGTTGTTAAAAATTGGGAGCGCCCACTAAAATTACAGTACAAATTTGCTAATGAACCTGTATAGTTATTTTCACTCAAAAATTTATCTTGTAGGTTGTTGTGTCAAGGGTGGGATACATTCTCACAATTACTGTGTGGGCTCAGAGACGTTTTGATTGAAAAGGTCATGAAATTCTTGTGCCCCCATGTCTCTCAGACCACATTTCAAGGGGGCAGTTCAGCTGCAACATTTACAATAAATCCCTTTGGTCTTATCTTTTTAGGCGGATACTGTGTTAGTATAGTAATATGAACCAGTCACTCAGTCTACAATGTCAAAGTGAAAAAAGGCATAACAGCATACTCTATACAAAAGGAAATAGATCATGGAAATGCAATGCAGCAGTATACTGGCTGGTACAGTAAGTCTACAGACAGGTCCTAGTGTTTCAGATATGCTGGTAGCTCTCTAACAGCTGTGTATAGTGAAGCCCACCCTCACAAAGCAATTTATCTTCCATTATTAAACAGCTGTAGGATATTGAAATATTATTCAAAGCTAAGCTAACAAGTAACACTCAGTTCTCTCTGACTACAGGATTCAGTTATTCTACTCAGTTATATTTTACTACTGTACGACCATTTTGTTAAACACAGCTGGAATAATGTCTGAGCTGTTTGTACAGTTTTACATTTTTTTTAATAAATTACCTTTTTTTTCCATTTATGGTATTTCCAGCTATTCAGAAACAAAGTACTATCAGACTTAACCCATATAATTAAAATTGATAAAAGATTATTACAAGGTCAACGGTTTACTGGTGCCCCATTTGAGGTGAGTTTTTACCTTGACACAGGGCTAGGTGTCAGCTTCTCACAACCCTGAAAGTAGATTCAGCAGGTTTGGAAAATGGAGGTACAGTATTGATGGATGGAAAAATTAATTTTAGATGGTTCGGAGAATCTGTTTAGGTATTCCATGATTTTTTTAATCCACGGTTGTGGGCTACTGGTGACTATGCAGGCAGCAATTTGTGTGATACAGGAATTATATCTGGACAACGTGCAAAGCCATCACAGGAAAAGCACAATAATAATGGATAGATAGATAGATAGATAGATAGATAGATAGATAGATAGATAGATAGATAGATAGATAGATAGATAGATAGATAGATAGATAGATAGATAGATAGATAGATAGATAGATAGATAGATAGATAGATAGATACTTTATTAATCCCAATGGGAAATTCATTCATTAATGGGGCAGACTACATGGTTTTCTCCCCAGAGGAATCAAATGTGAGCAATATCCACAACAGTGAAAACTTGCCAAAAGCACACTAAGTGTATCCTAAATCAGATTTGAACATTGACTCAGTCTATATATCCATCTATCAATCGATTTCTTTCTTTCTTTCTTTCTTTCTTTCTTTCTTTCTTTCTTTCTTTCTTTCTTTCTTTCTTTCTTTCTTTCTTTCTTTTTACTAACTGGCATACCCATTCTTTGCACAGATTTCAGTCTTTTGTAAATTGTATTCCAAACTGAATTCCAAATAGTTTAATTGGCAATTCTAAATTGATCCTGTGTGAGAGTGGCTGGTTGCTGCCTTGTACCCATTTGTGGCAGATTGGATTCTGCCACTCTGAGTATGTTGAAAAAGTGATCAGTGGATAATATATTGCCAGCCCTTTTACTTTATTTATCATTAGACCATATGTCTTGCCTGAAGAAGGGGCCTGAGCTGCCTTGAAAGCTTGCATGTTGTAATCCTTTTAGTTACCCAATAAAAGGTGTAATTTTGCTTGACTTCTCATTATGCCATAGAAACACTTTGATAATTTCATGCACAATACTATAAATAGAATTTATTTTTGATTATGAAATAACAAAATATTCTGATTATGATATAGAACATTCTTTCAATTAATGGTTCCACTTCTCTGTGAATCTATTAAATACATTAATTACATTTGTGTGCATGTCCCAGTGAAATTAAAAATGTAATTATCTGATAATGCAGAATCTATTTTTTGTCTTGTTTATCATAAAGGTTTGTAGTATTTAGCACTGTTCTTGCCTTAATCTATGAGTAAAGATGATTTGCCTTAAATAAGTAAACAAATATTCCTTTGGTTTCACATTATTTTACAAAAAAAAAAGCTGACACGGTACAGTCATAAATATAGTACTGATTTGCAGCATAGCGAACATCATGATTAATTCTTTGAAATTTGGGCAGCAAGCTGAAAACATTTGTAGAAGAGAGTTTTTGTTTCTTATTTTAAGTCTCTCAAGCACAAAATAAAGAATAACTTGTAAAAGAAACTTTTACTTTCCCATTACACAACATCACAATAATAGCGTTTCACTTACCTGATAGTGTTATGATCATCACAACATTTATGTAAAGCTCTAACCTCACAGCCATTTTCAGTCTCTGCCTGCAGCATGAGACACGTTTCCTCCAACTGCACAACAAACTCAGAGTAGCTTCTTAAAAAACAGAAATAAAAGAAGAAGAAGTGAGTGACTGCGAAGGGGGCTTCCGTGACATCAGCAACAGTCACTGAAGCAATGGGTTTTCCACGCAACATAAGAAATAAGCAAAGAAGACTGCTTTAAAGTGTTTGATTTTCCCAGTGTAGTCTCGTGTTTAAGAAAATCTGCACTATTTTTGGTTTATTCTTAGAAAATAAATACAAAAAAATAAACGTTTCTTTCAGAGTCTATTGCGCAATGAAGTGAGTGTGTTCTTAAGACATTTTGGAATTATAGCTCCTATTATTTTAAACAATAAACATTTAAGGAAAAGCTCATTGATGTATTACATGGGATACACTTTAGTTTAGGTTCTGCAAAAAATGTATTTATTTATACATATACTGCTATATAACAAGACCTTAACAGAGAAGCCTTAATAACACTTACAAGCATCCATAAATTGGTTATTTATCTTTCTGCATTATGACTTATTACAAGCCTATGATATACTGGTAAAATTAGGATTCACAGATCTTATGCTGAAATATGCACTATAAACAGGAATATGTATCACTTAAGCCATCTTTGGCCACTTAAAAATGAAGTTCTTTTAGTTGGTCACATTGCAGAAATGAATAATCACTTTGCTGAATCTTTGTGTTATTAGGACCATACAAAGTCTTTGTTAAGATCTTGTTACATAATTTATTAGTAGTGCATGCATTTTTACAGTACCCAAACAACAGTTGTTACCATTATATATAATTTTTAATTGATGTTAAAGTGGAACAGGTGAAATTTGCTTACAGCACAGTAGTGAGTAAACAATACTGCATTATAGAACATTGCACTGTCAAGAGTTTATTTACATAAAGTGATCAGAAGGCAGCCTCTTATAGTATAATAGCTGCAAAGAAAGTTAGAGCACTCAGTGACCTTTCGGATGGAGGGACATAATTGCTGATGCATATTGTTTTTTAAGATCCAGTATTTTTATTTATTATGACATAATACAAACCATACCAGAGAAATACATCGTATGCAGAATACTTTTCCAGCTGTTGTTATTGTTACTATTTGTCATTAGCGATGCATACATTCTGACTTCAACCTTTTTCATAGAATGTTGCAACAATTTTTGCTATTTAGGAAAATTGCATCTTTTATAATGCATTGCTCCATGTTGAGCATGACTTTACTGATTTGGTTCAACACTGTACATGTTTTCACAAGTGATGCGCTGGCCAAGTTAAGTGAATCTCCTGAATCACATACTAAGTCAGTGGTGGAGATTGACCTGGTGGTTTGTTGTTTTTCAGTTGAACACTTTACATGCCAGGTCTTGCTCCCTACAGTATTATTTATCCCTTAATGTCACTTTTCCATTTTCTATAAACCAACTTTCTGTATTAGAGTATCATAGGAAGTCAGAGTACAGTATATCCTGGCAGAATTAGGGACATCACTCACTCAAACACGGAAAAATGTACAGCTGCCAGTTTACTTAATGCACACCTTTCTGGGATGTTAGAGATGGTAATTCTTATTGTTATTTTATTACTTATTCTGCACTTATCTGATGTATTGATAAAGGAGATGAGACAGTATAGGAGTCAGGTAGAAAAGTTTGTTTCTTGATACAAAGAGAATTGTCTACATCTTAACAAAACTAAGGAAATGGTTATTGACTTTCACTGCACCAAAGAGCCTCTACATCCAATCACTGTTCAAGGAGTGAATGTAGACGTGGTCCACTCGTAAAGTACTTGACATCCTTCACATCTCCTATAACTCTGTGATGGCCAGTGCAATTTTCTATTCTGGGCTGGTAACATCATTTCAAGAGAGGCCCTTTAAAATCAACAAGCTAATTAAAAGGGCAAGCTTAGCTATAGGACACACTCTGGACCCCCTGTAGATAGTAACGAAGGAGAGAGTTAAAACAACTTATGAACAATGCTGCACATGCTCTCTCTGACACACAAACAGTGAGTACTTTCAGCCAATGAATTATTCAGCAGAAGTGCATCAAGAAACTACTGGGGTTCCTTTATCCCAACGGCAATACATCTGCGTAATGCCTCACTATGGCAGTGACAGCCAAGTCAGAACTTTTCTTTGTTTTGAATTTTCTTACTTTATAGTTATTCCAGTGTGTGTTCAGACCAAAGTGTATGTGTGTGTGTTTATTTATTTATACTTATATACCTATTTATGTATTTATTTAAAGGGCGTCTGTAAAAAGGCAAATTTCCCCCTTGGGACAAATCTATCTATCTATCTATCTATCTATCTATCTATCTATCTATCTATCTATCTATCTATCTATCTATCTATCTATCTATCTATCTATCTATCTATCTATCTATCTATCCATCCATCCATCCATCCATGGTTCACACAAACAAGTGCATAAGCCAGACAGACAGTGACCAGGCCAGGACTAAATCAAGGTCCAAGGAGTTATAAAGTTACAGCATTAAAAGTTGTGCCACTGATCATCTTATTGCAGATCTCAATAGAGTACAGTATATCATATACATTAACTACGCAAACACGAATTACTTACTTTTAAGGAAGTTGCCCTTTCACATTGAATCCAATTCCCCCTGCTCCTTTCTCTTAGAAACTGACAACTGTGGGACTTTCCACTTCTTAAAATTATTTTCTGACACAAGGCCCAATTCCTCATCTAAGGAAAAAGTACCCATCATGGCACTAGGCATAAAACCTTTTCCCAGAATGAAGTGATTTTTCAAACCAGCCTGTCCAGACAGACATGTGTTTGAGTATTTTTTAGTTTAGTGCTTTAGAGACTTAGACACTAAACCTGAAACCACAAGGCATCACTTTCAGATCCTGTCCCGTACTTTAGCATGCTAGGCTGAGAAAGTCACTGGATTCTGCTGTTTTGTCTGACGTTAAGGAAGAGATTGTTGACCTAACACCACTGTGTCTAAACAACAACAACGTTTATTTATATAGCACATTTTCATACAAACAATGTAACTCAAAGTGCTTTACATGATGAAGATAGAGAAAAAAGACAAAATAAATAATTAAAAGGCAATTGCCCTCCCTGTAAGCCATCTCATCAGTGTTAATGATCAAGCCTGTAATTGTGGTAGCAGTGGCAAATTTTATGTCAGACCGTAGGGTGCAAAAGGAATGCTTCAGTTGACTTGGCACACTACCTGGGGGAGATTTCTTTATTTTGATGGTCAGTATGGAAGAGATGAATCCGCAAGTCCTTTCAATCTTTGGGCTTGGCAGTTTGGAAGTCAAAACATGAACTGTAGGGATTGAGGCCTCAATGTTTGGTGATTATTATTGATGGAATGACAGTGTTGATTGTTCACCTTTAGTCTGGAAAGACTGGCATTGGGGTTTTTATTATCTAGAGGTGCCAGATGGTATGAAGTCCAGGGGATATGGCATTCTCTGTAGACCAGTTGTAGTAATATGCAATTTGAAAGTGGTACAGATTTTATAAAATAACACATTTGATGTGTCCCAGGACAATTTTAATGTGAGAGTGTGTGCTGTGAATTCATGCTTATTATTTTCTTGTCATGCTATTGACAGTCATGTTTTGACTCTCATTTTTAATTTTTCTAAATGGTTCCCGGGGCTATGAAACAATTTATATATCATTTTGGGGGTTATAGAGACCTACTGATCCAATGTTCACATTTTTGTTTCAACACATGCTTTTGTTAGTTATTTTTAGCATTATCCCACGGTGCCTTTTTTGTTTTTTTTCTGTTGGCAACACCATTTTGGGACTTTAATGTTCATGTTTGCTATATGGTTGTTAGGGGTGGACTCGGGGGACGTGGATGTTATGAACTCACAAGTCAAGCTATAAAAAGGTCAGCCCATTGAATTACTTGGTTTGTTTAAGTTTATGGATTCCACTTAAAATTCTAAAAAAAATATTGTTTGTTATAGGGTTTATGGTTATGAATTCTTTTTTGGGTCTGACTATGATTTTTCTTCATCACCTTGGCTCTGGTTACATGAACTTCCATTGCTTGACTACAATTATTGTTTTGTTCTGGACTTTGTTTATTAGCTTCTTTGACTCCCGGTTATGACTTTGGCTTGTTTATTCTGACAGCATTTTATCTCCCAATTCTAAATCCTTTAAAAAGCTGCCACTCTGTGCAGTTTCAGTACATTGACGGTAGGTACCATCACTAAATACTCTACTGACCAAATAAAATTGTTATCTAGTATTATACTGAAAAATATTTGCATAGAATTAGAAATAATTCATCTATTATTTAAAAGAAGTGAGCAGTATGCTGATCAACCACAGCTGTGCAACAAGCAGTGACTGTAGGCATGAGAAAATATGAGTGTAATGTAACACAGTAATGGCAATTAAATTAATTTAGTGGAGACGTGTGCACACTAAGATTATATTAGAAGCATTATAGCGTAATTAGATTGGTAAATGCTTTCTACCAGCTTCTGCTTTACAAACTGAACTTTGACTGGTAAACCTTGAGCAGAGAAAACCTCTGATCATTTCTATACATTTTAAGGTTGCAGAAAGTTTCTGTAACAAAGGTGCAATAGAGAGAGTCAACAGAATTGCTTTATCAATTTCAAGAAAAGCAAACAGAAATACGCAAAAATACTTCCAACAAATAAATAACTTCCAAGGAGCTCTTATCCTGTAAAAGGGGTGATTTTCACTTGCCTTCATTGCTCCCAAGTCAGATTTTGCAAGTTGTGATTCTGGCAGAGAGAAGGGAAATATGCAGTAAAGGAATATACAGTAGATGGATTAAATACATACATATGGTACTTGCACTTTTTGAACTTGTATATTCCATTAAATGCGCATGGTTAGCTAAAGGTTATGTCAGTGCCACATTGCATAAGGCAGAAAAATAACATTGGCCATGCTGGAAGACCACTCATTCATTCTAAGCTGTTTAGGATCTGATTTACTTAATATTTATTTATTTGTGATATGGTTGGAAACTGAAGTACCTACACACATACAAACACATGGAGAACAAGCATACTCCACACAGACCGTGGCTGGGTGAGAAATTGAACCTACATTCCTGGAGCAGTAATTGTGCCACTGATCCAGCTCAGATAACATAAATAAATAAATGCAAATTATGCTGTCAGCCTTAGTCCCCAGGTAGTCTGAAATTAATGGCATTTGTTGTATATAAAAATATGAATTAATTTATTTTTTAAAGACCAACTTCTGCAGAAGTCCTCAACATGTTAAGACATACGCTATACTAACGAGTATAAAATCTTTTTGCACTTATTAGACCATTGACATATGACTTGTGGCTATGTTGTAACTCTAGGGTGTACTGTCACCACCTGGTGGCCAAATGTACCATTTATACAAACGGTTAAAAACAACACAGAGTAGAATGAAAACGCGTTTGTCTGCTTTAATCACCAGCAGTCTAATAATAGATAAAGGAAGCATAAAGTATGTGAATAAATCACACAGTGTTTTGATAATTATTTAGCCTAGTTCATAAATGAATCCTTCTTTAATCTCTATACCCCAGACTATTAATATAACATCAGCTCATGTCACTTACAGAAATTATCAGATGATTCTGTACTTACAAGGTATATTGATAAGGGAGATGAGACAGAGAATAGGAGTTAGGTGGAGAACTTTGTTTCTTGGTGCAGAAAGAATTGTCTGCATCTAACCATTAGCAACACCAAGGAACTGATTATTGACTTTTTCAGAACCATGAGCCTATTTTTCCGGTCACTATTCAGGGTGTTGATGTGGAGGTGGAGATGGTGCACTTCTACAAGTACTAAGGGGTCCACATCAATGACAGGCTAGTTTCATAACACAGGAACTATATAATAAAGGATGGAGTGGGCTCTTTTTCCTTAGGAGACTGTGTTTCCTTAAAGTGGGTAGTGACATCCTTCACATCTTCTACAACTCTGTAATGGCCAGTGTAATATCCTATACTCAGTGCCGGATTAACCAATAGGCACATGTAGCATATGCTACGGTCCCCGCAATTTCGGGGGCCCCCAAATGGTGGACCCAATATTTAATGAAAAAGTGTAGCATTGAAAAACTGGTCTTTAAAAATATTATCTTTACGTTTTTAAACTATAAATTTCTTACACAACAAAACTTTAGGGGCCCAACACATAAAATTCACATAAATATTATAAGATTCTTATTATAATCGAGAGTAAAATAATTATTTAGTCCGGTTTGAACTGTTCAGAATCTAAACTTCAGATGATGCAGACCAAAAGGGCCCCCAAATTTGAAATGTGCTACGGGCCCCCAAAGCTCTTAATCCGGCCCTGCCTATACTGTGGTGTGCTGGGCTGGGCTGGGGTGATAACATCATTTCAAGAGAGGCCCACTGATTTACCACATTAATTAAAAGGGCAAGCTGAGTTATGGGATGTTCTCTAGACCCCTGGAGGTAGTAACAAATGAAGAATGAAAACAAAAAATGAGTGCTATTTTGGACAATGCTGTACTTCCTCTCTCGGACACACTGACACTAAGGACTTTCAACCAATGAATTATAATGCTACTGCAATACACCTGTATAATGCCTCACTGTGATTGTAATGCCAATTCAGAAGTTCGTCTTTTTAATTTTCTTCCTTTTTGTCATTCTGGTGTGTGTTCAGATCATAGTGTATGTGTGTATATATTTTTTATTTATCTATCTATTTAGGTATTTATTCAATGAGCTTCTGTAAAAAGCCAAATTTCCCATGGGGACAAAGAAAGTTCTATGTACCTATCAATCTGTTTATGCCAGTTGGAAGAATATATATTCAAAAACAGGTTGACTGTGTTTACAGTTAATTATGCATGAGTTCGTCAAATAGCTATGGAGAAATTTAGTCTCATTCCCTTATATAGAACTGCTTCAACTTGGTAAAATTCGAGAATTTCTGTTGATATAGGCTTAGCTATTCTAAAAGATGTTTTTTTCCTTCCTTCAGCTACTCTCTTATAGACTTGCTATAACTGTATGTCTGGGATACGTGATCCAATTACAGGTTTTGATGATATGTGGAATGGTGTTCTCATGTAAAGTTCTCTGACACATTGTAAAAGTCTAGCTTCTTTCAATATTGATGTATCTTTCAGGGCATGAGGTACCTATACGCAAACTCCACAATAATTGACAGATGTCACAAGCTTTTTATTTGGGACTAACCTTTTGGTTTCCTCCATAAAAAATGGATCCTTGTAATGCAAACATTTCAGATTTCAATTCCTCTGTATATAGAAAACACTTGGGTAAATGTGAGACAAATATGATTAATCTCCACCTGCTGTACCCTTTTCACAGACAAGAGGTGGAGCCAAGAGTACTGAATTTGGCCAAAGTCAGAGAGGCCAGAAAAAATTAAGTTTTAGCATTCATTGTGACTTCATCAATGAGGATACACTTAAGTCTTAGAACTTTGTTTGGAGCAGAGCCACACAAGATTCGGAAGTATTGCTAACCGCCTTCTCTTTTGAACTGTCTTTCTTACTTTGGTTTTGTGAAGACTCTGAGCTTAAGAGATTAGGTTTCAACCCTGTTTAGACTGCTAGATATCAATTACTGTTTTTATCTGGGGGTCATCTGGAGTATCTTTTGATCAAATTGTGGCATGTCTAGAATTTATATAGATACTAGTCTATTTGTCCCAAGGAGAAAAAAGTAGTGTTTCTTGACACACTTATTATGAAGAATTCGTTGGCTGAAAATACCTAATGTTTATTTGTCATGGACAGGAGGTGCAGCATTGTTTATAACAGCCATCAGTTTTGTTTTCATTCTACTATCTCCAGATAGAATTAACATGATGATGAGAGCTAAAGTGTTAGAGATTTATACAGTGCAGAGCTGTCCCAAAATAATCCCCACTAGTGCTGCTAGTCATTAGCTTGAGACCCACATTACCCTGAATTCTGACAAGTGGACATCAGAATGGTATGATATGTTATGCTTATCATAGTGGTGTAGCCACACAGTAGTCCCTGAACTTCCCCTTAATTATGTTGACTGCACAAAGACAATTTTAACTTTCTAACACTTAAAAGTACCTAAAAGGCACCAGACTTTAGTGACTTTGTTGGCTCAGAACTCCTTTTGTGACTACAACCCATGCAAAAGAATTTCCATGTTTTAATAGCAATAAAGATGCAGAACACTAAGTTAAATAAATAGTTTTTCTTCACTGATAGATGTTTCTGTAGATGTTACTAACATGTCTATATAGACAGGTAGATAGATAAATACTCCTTTACCAACAAGGCAATAGCAAATTTGGAGACATTTTTTGTTGGCTAGGAATGTTCAAGTGGCTGCAGTACAGTTCACACCGCAACTTAGCCCCCTGCCCCCACCTGTATTCTTCTCTTAGCTCCAGCTAAGTTCCTTAACACATATGGTGCTCTATTATCTTCTTCTCCCTCCTACATTTTTTTTGACTTCTTTTATTTGTTGTCTCCCCATCAGGCCCTGGTGTTGGCCCTACGTGCAGCCTTGTTTACAGCTGCAAGCAGAAATTTGCCATTACTTTATTCAATATTTAAAGCTAAATGTATGTTTGTCCAGCTTACAAATCGTCATGTTGCACCTGTCTCCCCATTTGTTCAGGGGAAGACCATAGACTGTGTTTCATTCCAGAAGTGTTCGTCTTGGGCAGCTTTATTTAGTAACTGCACCTGATTTTTATTAGTGAAGTGCACATAAAAGACATTTCTGGGACTTGGTACAGCTACAGTATGTAAAGTTGATACCGATGGGTGGTTCAATTAGTGACGTTATGGTTTGGGACCAAAATCTTTTCCCCTTGGGAATTTATAAAGTGACTGCACCGGTTTTTAATCTTCTACATTTTGGCACTTCCTCTATCTCTTCCTAATAATCATTTCCTGATCCTCTCTGTTGATATCCCTCACTCATCCTACATCCTTTTTCCCCGGTAAATCTCTTTTCTCTCGTTCTCAGTTCTACACAGCAGCTTTTTTTCCTGAGCACCATTGCAGCCAAGCTGTCACTACCTTCTTACCCTTTGTTTCAGAATGGAGGTGCATCTGCCACCCCCTTCATGGAAATTTGAGTCCTTCCTTTTATATCATTATTTTCTTTATGTACAGTATTCACCTTTTATCTCAAAATTCAGTTGAAGGGGGTGGAACCCTGAGGGTTCATTGTTTTACCCTTTTTTTCTTAACCTAATTCTAACTGTTTCACAACCTGTATTTGTTGAATTAAATCACATTTGATCACATAAAAGAATTATTTTGGTAACTACCTGTGACCTTTAGCTCCATCTAATAATAATAATAATAATAATAATTCATTACATTTATATAGCGCTTTTCTCAGTACTCAAAGCGCTATCCACACCAGGAGGAACCGGGAAGCGAACCCACAATCTTCCACAGTCTCCATACTGCAAAGCAGCAGCACTACCACTGCTAGTTAAAACACAGATATGTTCAGCTGTATCATTCTGACAATCCAAATGTGTTATGAAAAACGTTGTTGAAAGGAACATGCTTAAAATGCTTACTGGGATTAGCAGAGATAATTTATCAGTCAGAATCATTTTTTCAAGATAGGTGATGGTAGCAAACCAGGAGGAAACTTTTGCTTTCTTTCATAGAAAAGTCTTTCCTGTTGTAATTGATACTTTGTGTTTCATGTTTCAGAGCGATATTAGACCTCCATTTAGCAGTGCATGATTTACATTGCCCCATAAAAAAAACTGATATTAGTCATCCATACAGCAGTGTGTGTTTGGTGCTAAACCTTTAAGTAAGGGTATTCTAGAGCTACTGCAGTGGGCTGGTGCCCTGCCCGGGGTTTGTTTCCTGCCTTGCGCCCTGTGTTGGCTGAGATTGGCTTCAGCAGACCCCCGTGACCCTGTAGTTAGAATATAGCGGGTTGGATAATGGATGGATGTATTCTAGAGCTACCTCTGTATAGTTGACGCAACTGTCTATATAGCCTAAGCTATACAGGTAGCTGTTTATAACTTATACAAGTATCCTGTATAGGATTTTCAGGAGTTTTAGTCACAAGCATATTGAGATCAAAACATCATTTTTCTAACCTTTATTTTATTTATTTATTTATTTAATCAGGGAATCAGTCCTTGCTGGTTTGTCTTCTTTAATAGGTGCATTTTGATGCAGCCATCCTCCAACTCTGTGCTTGTATTGTGCACCTATGGTAGACCATTCATGTATTTCCCAAGGTGCTTTCAAAGTTACTTGCAGTTGTTTTACTTCAATGCTTTTAAACCTATAGTAAAGGATGGCATGCATGGGCTGGCAACCATGTCAGGATTTTGGGGGGTGAGGGGTGGGCTCTTTATCAAGGCTGTCTGCTCCCCCAACCCACTAGATGGCAGCATCGCTGGGCTTTGATACCCATTCACACACCTGCAGGGAATGCTGGGAACCATAGTCCATTGGGGTAGCCCTGCTGGGATTCGTGGTTGCTGCCAGGGGATGTTGCAGATAGTTAGGCTTCCTACTAAATCCTGGCATCAGAATTACTCCCAGGTCTTCAGTAAAAAGAAGCAAATTGCCTTGTCCAGTTGAGTTGGGGCCAGGAGAGTAGCTGCACAACACTCGCTTGGGAGGGGTGGAGAAATAAGAGAGAGAGGAGAAGAGAACATTTGTGGCTGCATAACATAAAAGAAACCTTTTTGTATGGTATTGTTTTTAATATACAGTACCTTGTTATTTATACATGGACTTGTGTCATTGTGGCTGTGTTTAAGGTACTGCAACAACCCCTACTGGTCACAGTCTTCTATACCTTGGCTAATACTGTGCCATTTTTGGTGCTATGATAAATTACTTTTTAAGTCCCTGCATGATAAACCCAGTGATGTAGTTACTGGGTGAGTTCTTCTATTGCTGTTCAGCATTTCTGTTCTTTTTGAAAGAATTTTGTCTATTAGATGTGCTATTTACTTTTAAACCTAGTTGGGGACAATAATATGTGGTGTTGTGCACAAATTGTCAAAGGAGACACTTAAGGGCACCACCACTGATGTCAAGTGTCAAGACACAACTGCAACACTCATGTTACATTACTTGTTAGATGAGATCACTTTTTGGCAAACTGGTGATTTATCTTATGCCCTTACCTAAGAAATGCTTGCTGATAATGCCAGGATACATTAAGCACATTAGGTAAATAAATATGTCATTTGAGGAGGAGGTAAGTAAATTATGCATGGACATGCAAGAACCCTGATTTGAACCTCTTATCTCCTAGTTACATCATTAATGCTTTAAGCAGTACAAAATTTTAAAATACCATTAGCTGGGCAGAGTGGTGTTGCCAGCCTTCACTTACTTAACATGAAAACTATACAAAGTGATTAATAGGCTATTTTATCTATTTTCTGTAAAATTCAGCTGTGTCCATTCATAAGGAAAAATGAAAATCTAGATTATATCTACTGTAAGTATCTGTGTGACTAAAAATAGTTGTTTTCTGGGTATCTTCCAATTTCTAGGACAATCTCCATATGAAAATGAAAATATGAATAAGAAATGATCCAAATGTAGTTCAAAGAGAGAAAGGGGTTGATGGCAAGAAATGATGCTACTGGGTCTAGCCTGGTCCTAAGATAGAATATGGAAAACTCACAATGGCAATGGAGATGCAAGTTGATATGACTAGTGCTGGAAAAAGAGAAACACCTTTGGGTAGTAAGCCCTGTAAATGTACTGGGTGCTCCTGTAGTGCAATAAGGAGGAGTGCCAGAGCAGAAAAGAATTAGGTTTTAACCTGAGAGAAACATGTAATGTTCCCCTACAACTCTAGAGGACTGGATCAGAAGACCCCAGTAATGACTGGCCTTCAAAATAGAGTGCAAAAGGAAGGTCCTAGAGGTTAGTTAGAAAAAAGTGGAACCATATTGCCATTTTAAAGGTTAGACCTGGCAAGAGGCTAGTCACAAACCCATTAGGTGTTGGGTGACATAAGAAATGTGTTTTGGTAAATAATTAGCAGGTATGCTTTAGGACATGGACCACAAGAAGAAAAATAAATCAGAGTGCAGAATAAAGTCATAACCAAAAAAAGGAGTCCAATCTCATGTCTAAACAAAAACTAAATCTTAAACTCTTGGCTGTTAATCAAAGCAAAGACTTTAACAGGAATACACTGCAAACATGATTGCAAATCTGTCTTTTGAGGTTTTTGGCCTGAATCTTGAATAACCTGGAAATGCTTGCTGTTATCCTTTTATTCTGTTACGGCAATGACAGATGCCGCACATGTCTGAAGAGTATCCCATAGCAACACGGTAGAACCATACAAAAATGCCGGTTCCTGCAATCAAGTAAGATGGTGTTCATAATAAGACAAAATTAATTTTCAGTATTACTAAAATGAACCTAAAATGCTTATGTTAAAATCGGAGCCCGTAACATCAAAAACCATTGTAACAACTGATTTAACCAAGACAGGTCTTTTTAAACTTAAGAAAAAAAATTGTAACACAAAATAATCATAAGAAAATGAGCTGGTGTTGCCCTTTTAGAACAAGCAGCCGGGGAAGACCATTTAAATGCCACTAAAAGCTGATAAATGCTGGAATGCTAGTGGCCATTTGGGGAACATTTTGTCTTAATTCTTTGGGATTCTATTAGAGTATTTAATTATTTTATTTTATTAATATTTATTTCAGAATGCCATTTTTGTTTAGCATTTTGTTTAAAATTTTGTGTTATTTTCTCATTGGTGAAGCCATACAGTTTACAGATGATATACTTGTTTTCCAATCACATGACCTGCATCAACATGGCTTTACATTTCACATAGTCATCAGTAAAAAATATGGCAGCTTGCTTGTTTCAGCATTGAAGTTTTTGCTTTGAAATAAACACTAGTGCCACTACGTGCAAAAGTAGTGGTCAGGAACTTAATCATATTTACAATTATGTTGTGTTTAGGTGCTATCAGTCAAACGATAATACAAGTTTCCAAGGTGGAAATTCCAAATGAACTCCCTACGAGTTTAAAGCTACATGTCAAACAATTTGGAGAAAACAAGGATACAGTACATGACTTTCCTGAGTAATGATGTAACACTGACCTTTCACCTTGGTCATTTATTACAATAAAAATATTCTCTGAAAAGTCTAACCAGAAATTCATATGAACACATTAAAGTAGGAAGTTAAAATGTCGCAAGTTAGAGCTATGAAAAAACTGATAGCACTTAAACATAGAATTAGGATCTCAACCCATATTATTTCAGCTCTGTTTTTATCTTGTGGTGTAGTTTTGTCTGCATATCTGCATTTTGAGCTTAGATACTGAACCACTGTTAATATTTCTGACTCATAGTTTTGCCTAAACCTGTTTGAACTCTCCTGGTTCATTTAACTTCTCAGATTCGTCCTTGAGCATAATATTTGTCTCCTTGTGTACCCACACAAAAAAATGGTTGCTCCTCTATCTGCTTTGCTGCCTTTGGGAAAAGGCGTCTGCATCACGAGAGAGATACATAGACAGAGAAAAGGAGAAAGGGGCAAAGTGGAAGAGACAAAGAGAGGTAAGAAAGGGACTTTGAAGTGGACATGTAGATGAGCCACCACCATACCACTATATATTAGACAAAAACTCAAACCTTGTGTAGATAAGAGATGCTTAATTGTTTTTAAAACAACTACGCATTGTGAACCTGCTTGTCTAGACAGAAAGTGGTTCACTGAGATTGGGAAGTGGATTTTAGGTGGTGTCCTGAAATACTCTACACATACTTCAACTAGAGACAGGTCCAGGGACATGGTTGTCCAGAGTAGGACAGTGATATCTTATTAGTAGGCTATGTTGGCCAGATGTGACTGTTGGTCTTTATAAAATACCATCATGCATGACTGCCATAAAAAGCAATATGATGAATGACAACTTTCCAAAGGTGATTTCACATGGAGAAACTACCCCTAACAAACAGCAGAGATGACCAGCTATTATAGGCAGTGACACTTCACACCAAAAATCCTTTGCTCTGCTGGTGTGTCACTGGAGAATTTGACAATATTGCCATGGCATCTATGCTTTCTGTCTGTGTAAACACAATGGCAATCATCCTCATGAGAGAACTGAGACTTAAAACTGATTAGGACATAGTGCCAGTCCATGATGATCTAAAGTCAAGCCAAATGTATTCAGAGATGGCAAACAGTCTATGGCAGATATTTTAAATAACAGTATAGACAGGTAGAGTTATATGTATCCAAGGTATGGGCCCGTAATCTGAGGATTTCTCCACTGAGCCACTGACAACAGCACCTTTTTGAAAATGGTGGATAGTGTGAAGTTAGGCACTATGATTACTTGTTATGCAGTTATTACAGTTAAATATTTTACTTTGGGTTACCTGGAGAACCAACAACAAACAGTCCCCCAAAGTTGTGAAAACTTTGCTATAGCCACTGATAAAATAAATGAGCCATACTCCATCTGTGTTCTCAACATGTGCAGTGACACATTAGAACATTAGAACAATTCTGAAGAGAACAGGCCATTCATCTCAACAAGCTTGCCAGTCCTGATTTCTCCAAAATGACATCAAATTGGGGTTTGAATGTCCCCAAAGTCTTACTGTAGACAACACTACTTGGTCACTGTTCCATATGTCTACATGCTGGGCAATTTCCAAACATTTTCAATGTCTCATTTGATCATATAATTAGAGTGCAGCTTTCTTGGTATGCTGTAGGGGCAGAAAAGCATTGCAAGATCATCATACTCCTGTTTATGAAGAGTCACTTAGTGATGATCATGGACATAATAATCTATATATATAAAGGAGAGTTGGGATCCGAGAGACTGTGTTTGTGTGTTTGTGGAGGGACGGAGAGTTAAGGCGGGTGTTGGAGTCACGTGATCATCTCCCCTCCCATTCACCTCATTTCATTCACTTCATTTCACTCCGAGCTGAGCTCCGCAGCTGACGCGGTCTTGCTGTCCTTTCTCCTTTACTGATTTACTGTTTAGTGGACGTGGTACTTACTGAATAGTATTTTTTCCTTTAGTGTTTCTTCTTAGTGTTTAGTAGACGCGTTGTGCCGGTGTTCCCGGCGGTGTTGCGGTTTAGTGTTACTTTCTACTTCGTTTTTGTACTTTAGTGTTTAATAATAAATAATAGTAATTCATTACATTTATGTAGCGCTTTTCTGAGTACTCAAAGCGCTAAAATAGTGAGTGATACTTAGCTGATAGCAGTGTAGAAGCAGCACAGCACAACGGAGCCGGTAGGACAGGCGGGTGTGGTAGCGTAGGTGAGCGGCGATAGCAAGCAGCAGAAAGCACAGCAGGAGGAGGAAGCAGGATTTGGATGTTCCAATACACAGCCATAAACAGTAACGCTTGGTAATTTCAGGTGTGATCGCCCCGGAGCCATAAGCCATAAACCAGGTTAGTATGAACATCAGATCAGTTCCCGGTCGTAGGGTACTGTAAGATGAAACGGGAGCAGATCAGCATAGCGAATATAATCATGGAGACAAATCATCCCGAGGTGCTAGATCGCCAGGTACAAAGAAATGTTCATAGGTCTCGTCCCGTGATCCACAGTCTCAGCTGTTCCCAGTAAAGTGGAGTCCATAAAATCTGTAAATATTAAGCCAAATCCATGCGATTCGAGTCAGCTGTATCCACGAACTATACGTACAGTAAACAAAATAAAACAAGCGTAAAAAAGTGCAGAATTTAGACGAATTTTGCGAAATGTGTTGTTAACAGGGAGGAGCGGCAACAACAAGCATGAGCCAGCGTCCCCTCACCTGCTATAATAAAGCAGTTATAATAAAGAAGTTTAGTAGACTTTTACTTTATCTCATTTAGTGTTCTTCCCGGCAGTGTTGCCGTTTTTTAGTGTTAGTGTCTACTTAGTTTTTGTGTTTAGTGTTATGGAAGGAGTGATCTTACCACTGTCAGATTTTGCAATGAATGAGTTGGTAAATAATGATTATTTATCAACAGATCACATGAGCAAATTCAACGAAATTTTAGCTCCGCATACAATTTTCCAACCACAAGAGGTTTTGCTAATGTGGACTTCTGACATACCTATAATGCCCATTCCACAAAATGCAAAACATATTCAAATGTTACCTTCTGCAGCTACTGAACGAGTGACTCACTGGGTGTGTACCTATTATGATGGTGCTGTAATTCATGTCTATGACAGTTTAAACGCTGATAAAAAATTCAACCTCACTGAAGAGCAGCTTCGTTTCCTTCATGCTTTGTTTCCTTACAAACCTCCTATAGTTTATGAAGATGCACAGCAACAATTAAATCATACAGATTCTGGTGTATTCTCAATTCCATTTGCTGTGTGTATTTCTTTAGGTATTGACCCAAGTGATCAAGTTTTTACTATTTCTTCAATGCGAAATCGCTTACAAATAATTTTTGTTACTCGACAATTGCTTCCATTCCCTGTCGAAAGTAGCCGACAGGCGACACCAGTTACAAGTATTCAGTGCGTTCAAAGACCTGTACGAAGTACGGCCACTAACACAGTCACTCATAAAAGGGGAGATGACTCGGTGCAGAAAATATATATATACAGTGGGGCAAAAAAGTATTTAGTCAGCCACCAATTGTGCAAGTTCTCCCACTTAAAAAGATGAGAGAGGCCTGTAATTTTCATCATAGGTATACCTCAACTATGAGAGACAAAATGAGAAAAAAAAATCCAGAAAATCACATTGTCTGATTTTTAAAGAATTTATTTGCAAATTATAGTGGAAAATAAGTATTTGGTCACCTACAAACAAGCAAGATTTCTGGCTCTCACAGACCTGTAACTTCTTCTGTAAGAGGCTCCTCTGTCCTCCACTCGTTACCTGTATTAATGGCACCTCTTTGAACTCGTTATCAATATAAAAGATTACCTGTCCACAACCTCAGAACAGTCACATTCCAAACTCCACTATGGCCAAGACCAAAGAGCTGTCAAAGGACACCAGAAACAAAATTGTAGACCTGCACCAGGCTGGGAAGACTGAATCTGCAATAGGTAAGCAGCTTGGTGTGAAGAAATCAACTGTGGGAGCAATTATTAGAAAATGGAAGACATACAAGACCACTGATAATCTCCCTTGATCTGGGGCTCCATGCAAGATCTCACCCTGTGGGGTCAAAATGATCACAAGAACGGTGAGCAAAAATCCCAGAACCACACGGGGGGACCTAGTGAATGACCTGCAGAGAGCTGGGACCAAAGTAACAAAGGCTACCATCAGTAACACACTAAGCCGCCAGGGACTCAAATCCTGCAGTGCCAGACGTGACCCCCTGCTTAAGCCAGTACATGTGCAGGGCCGTCTGAAGTTTGCTAGAGAGCATCTGGATGATCCAGAAGAGGAATGGGAGAATGTCATATGGTCAGATGAAAAAAACTCTACTCGTCGTGTTTAGAGGAGAAAGAATGCTGAGTTGCATCCAAAGAACACCATACCTACTGTAAAGCATGGGGGTGGAAACATTATGTTTTGGGGCTGTTTTTCTGCAAAGGGACCAGGACGACTGATCTGTGTAAAGGAAAGAATGAATGGGGCCATGTATTGTCAGATTTTGAGTGAAAACCTCCTTCCATCAGCAAGGGCATTGAAGATGAAACGTGGCTGGGTCTTTCAGCATGACAATGATCCCAAACACACCGCCCGGGTAAAGAAGGAGTGGCTTCGTAAGAAGCATTTCAAGGTGCTGGAGTGGCCTAGCCAGTCTCCAGATCTCAACCCCATAGAAAATCTTTGGAGGTAGTTGAAAGTCCATGTTGCCCAGCGACAGCCCCAAAACATCACTGCTCTAGAGGAGATCTGCATGGAGGAATGGGCCAAAATACCAGCAACAGTGTGTGAAAACCTTGTGAAGACTTACAGAAAACGTTTGACCTCTGTCATTGCCAACAAAGGGTATATAACAAAGTATTGAGATGAACTTTTGTTATTGACCAAATACTTTTTTTCCACCATAATTTGCAAATAAATTTTTCAAAAATCAGACAATGTGATTTTCTGGATTTTTTTTTCTCATTTTGTCTCTCATAGTTGAGGTATACCTATGATGAAAATTACAGGCCTCTCTCATCTTTTTAAGTGGAAGAACTTGCACAATTGGTGGCTGACTAAATACTTTTTTGCCCCACTGTATATATACATATGTATATGCATATATATATATATATATATATATACACACACACACATATACATACACATATACATCTATACTAATAAAAGGCAAAACCCTCACTGACTCACTCATCTCTAACTCTCCAACTTCCCGTGTAGGTAGAAGGCTGAAATTTGGCAGGCTCATTCCTTACAGCTTACTTACAAAAGTTAAGCAGGTTTCATTTCGAAATTCTACAAGTAACGGTCGACAACGTCCGCCATGTTAACCTTTCTTATTTATGGCCCCATCTTTCACGAAATTTGGTAGGCGGCTTCCCTGCGCTAACCGAAACCGATGTACGTACTTATTTCGGTGGTATGACACCACTGTCCGCCGCCATATTGAACTTTCCAATGGTCTTTGTTACTTAATGAGCCCATCTTCAAGAAATTTGGTACACGGGTTCCCAACGCTAACTGAATCCTACTTACGTACATATACACGTCCATAGCCTGCAGCTCGGTCCACACTCTGAATCCCCCAGGCACACCTGAGCATAATCTAATTTTGAAGGTTGGTGCACCAATAATGTTACTGAGAAACTTACAGCCACCGAAACTTTATAATGGCACGAGACTTCAGGTCACATGCTTGCAAAAGAACCTAATTGAGGCAACTGTTTTTACTGGCGGTGGCTCAGGGGAGAGACTTTTTGTTCCTCACATCCCCGTTATACCCTCTGATCTCCCATTTCAATTCAAAGGTTGGCATTGATTTGAGGTAAGATTGCTTTTCACATGGCCAACTATACGTTGCATGCTCAAGAGCAAGCTCAGCGCACAGCTTGGTCATATTACAACCGGAGGGGCAAACTGACAACGTGGTGTACAAAGAGATCCTTAACAAATAATTATTGGTACATTTTCCCTCAGTTTATTATTTAAAACTTTAAAGCAGTACTTCGCCCGCTGCGAAGCACGGGTATTTTGCTAGTAGTCAGATAAATTGAACCATTTTCATGTCAGGACATGGTGATGTCCTGTGCCAGGTTTTATGCAAAAAAACATTGCATAAAAGAACATTGCTTATGCCAGCAACAATACCTGGTCTCAAGTTGTATATATCTAACGTTCTCTCAACAATAGAACATGGTTCCCTGAGGGGGTGAGACCCCTATTCTGTTACATAACAACTGTTGTTCAGCAGTATGACAGCTATGGGAGGATGATTCCAACCAAATCATGTAGGTTTATATGTAATACACAAAGGAAAACTACCTACAAAAGTAAACAATTGTTTTTTTATCTTTTTAGTTCTAGAGTATATAACCCTTCTTCTTCTTCTTTCGGCTGCTCCCGTTCGGGGTTGCTGCAGCAGATCATCCAAAATTGTTGTCCGCATTATTGATTTGGCAAAATTTTACACTAGATGCCCTTCCTAACATAACCCTCCCCATTTATCCGGTCTTGGGACTGGCACGAAGAAACACACTGGTTTGTGCATCCAGCTGTGGCAGGGTCTAGAGCAGGGGTGGGCAACGTCATTCCTGGAGGGCCGCAGTGGCCATGGGTTTTTGTTCCAACCCAGTTACTTAATTAGAAAACAATCCTTGCCAATAATTACATTTCATGGCTTGTTAGTGCTTTAACTCTGCTATGTCAAGTCATTCTCATATCCTAGATTTTTTTTTCCATTCTAAGGATATCATCCAAATACTTTGAAGTGTAAAATGGATGGGTAATTCTCAATCCTTCACTTTTTTCTCTTCTCTTTCCTTCCAAGTATTTAATTAAACCAAATAGTGCATGATAAATACACACAGGTGTAAAGGGTAACAAGCAAAATGGATAACTGCTGGTTTATTTTGTCATTTGCATCTTATTGTTAACAAGCGGGCTCTGCCCCCTGCTCGCTTCGCTCGCCTACCCCCGGTGTTGGGTCACCCGAAATACATTGATGAATGTATGACATATATTGGAGTGTAAAGGTGTAGATGATGAACAAAGGACGTATATTCATTAATCCTAATGAATGTTCACTAATAATGGACTCATTACAGAATGCGTTGTCAGCTAATTGGCGGAATTGTTTAGCGGCCGTCTGTCGTTCCTTTCTTTGCCATTTATCTATTGACTCCGCTGTTTGAGAGGCGCGTTGTAGGCGCCTATGTTCATTAATTGTATTCAGGCGGGCTCGCTTCTGTATGTCCGTAAGTTGAGATATTTTGTTTTGGAGCTGTGCCTGCTTTGCTTGCAGAATTTCAGACGCGTGCTGTAGGTGCCTGCGTTCATTGATTCTATGTTCATTGTATTTGTCCATGCGGGCTCGCTTTTGTAGTTCCGTTAGTCGAGCTGTTTGGTTTTGGAGCCAAGACAGTTTTGCTTCCGCGGTTTCAGACGTGTGTTGTAGGCGCCCACGTATCCGCGCATGCGCCCTCCGTACTATCTCGGGTTTGACTATGCTGTGTTTTGGGGACGTTTGGGGACTCCGTACTTTGTCTGGTTTGACTGTGGGGTGGGATGCCAAAGCCTCTTCTGTTTGTGTTCTCTGTGAGTACTTATAGTATTGTATTACTGTAATGTGATTCACATATGCTGTGGAGTCCGGATCTTTGTGGCTTCTGCACTATCTCGGGTTGTTGCCTGCGGTGCTTTCGAAGCGCATTGTAGGCGCTTGCACCTTCCGTACTATGTCGGGTTTGACTATGCTTTGTAGTGTGCACGTGTACTCTCTTGAGAGGGCTACATACAGTTGTCCATGTGTAAAGTGCTTAATATTGTATCACTGTAATGTGATTCACATATGTTGTGGAGTCCGGATCTGTGTGGTTTCTGTACTATCTCGTGTTTATGCTTGCGGTGTGTTAGAAGCGCGTGGACCATGCTGTGTAGTGTGGACGTTTAGTTCAGAAGTGCGTTGTAGGCGCCTGCGCCTTTCGTATTTTCCCGCGCCTTACGTACTATCTTTGTGGACCTGTGGGGCCTCCGTAGCCTCTTCCGTTTGACTCTGGGGTGCAGCGCAGAATCCTCTTTTTTGTGTGGCTGTGTCGTTAGTCGTTAGTTATGGGCGTGTTGTTGCTTCATTTCTCATTCACGTTAATTGAGCTGTTTCGTTTTTGGGCCGTGACTCCTTCGTTCGCGGTGGATCAGACTTCGCTTGCAGTCTATGAGACGCGCGCTGTAGGCGCCTACGCACTATGTCTCATGGTCCCATCGCCGTGTACCTGCATCCAAGCCTTCCGGTTTACCATTCTCGGTTAGTAATATGGATAAGGAGCAATTAAAAACCGAGAATGCAGCTGTTTAAGACTTAAATAAGCAATAAGGGTTCAAAATCTTAATGAGGGAGATAACTAAAATGAAGCAGAAGTGTTTTTAGAGCAATAAGTGCTTCTTATTAAGCAATTGGGTTGGAACAAAAACCTGCAGCCACTGTGGCCCTCCAGGAATGACTTTGCCCACCCCTGGTCTAGAGTATACAGTATAACCCTAAATATGATAATAGTCACTATGTAATTGTCTCCCCTTACTCTGTTTAATGCATTTACTTGTACTAATCAGGTTTCTGTTATGGACTCTGGCTATCTCACACAGTCCAAAGATGTGCTGTTTAAGTGACACGAGTGTACACATTGTAGAAGTGATATACTGATTATTTTTGACCCCCATTCATCCATAAAAAAAAATATATATATATTTCCAAACCTGTTTAATCCAATTGGGATTTCTGGGGACAAGAACCTATTCTGTAAGCACTTGGTGCAAGGCAAGAAACATCCTTGGCCAAAGCACTGGTCCTTCACAAGGCAAATTTGATGTTAACTTAACCTGCATGTCTTTAGTGTTGTGGGAGGAAAATGAGAGTACTCTACACATCCATGAGGAAAACATGAAAAGTCCACACGGACCACAAAAAGGTATGTGTCTTGAACCCAGGACACTACATTCATGGAGCAGACTTGCTAACTACTGTGCCACCCTCAATAAATAAAATTATGCATTGAAAATAGAATATTTGGATTACTGTGAACTAATATTAAATTAATCATTATTTACTTAATATAGTAATATTCACAGAAGTACTGTAAGTATAAGTTATTTCTTAACAGTTAATAACAGCCCAACAATCATCCTTTCCAATCAGTATGTCAGGTAAAAGAATGTGGATTTTCAGATGTAATTAATAACTTTATTATCCATGGTGACTCAGAAGCATCAGTTTAGGTTAGGCAAATTGATGTTGTTAAATTAGCACTAGTGTATGTGTGTGTGTGCGTGTTTGTTTACCCCGCGATGATCTGGTATCCTGTCCAGAGATTGTTCCTACCATGTGCCCTGTGCTTGCTGAGGTAGGCTTCAGCGTCTCAGGGACTCTCAGCCCTGGATAAGCGGGTTAGGGAAAAAATATTGTATAATTTTATATATATATACAGTAATACAACAGGAATTTTCTTAACAGGGTTTCAGGAATGCAACCGGTTAATCTTGATAGCTATGGACAAAGATTACACAAACCACACATTGGAGCTTTGTAAGCAGTATGCACGTTAAAAATAGATGACTAATATATATGCTTCTAATTGCACTCCATCCCCTACACATGGTCTGATCGTGCTATACTCTCATTGGCCATGTGTGCCGCCGGAAGTTATGACGACATCCCCTGTGTCATCAAGTAGAATGTTCTGGAAAGTCGAATAAAAAAAAAAGAAAAATGCTCCTTAGTTCGCGGGTGAATGTATATATCAATCGAAATAAATGTGGCAGCAGTTAACAACAAAAGTCGTAACACGCAATTATGTACTACACCGGTACCTTTAAAAAAAATCGTGTTGTAACGTCCTTACACTGAAGCCGTATATACAGTAGTTATCTGAAACTGTAAATCAATCTGTTTGACTTATGAATATTCTGTGTTATCGTAAAACATTTGACGTGAAGTATAACCAGCACACAATTTATTTGTTACAAGCCATCCGGTTGTTTTTGGTTACGTTTACAATCACCATAGCTCATAGATTCTTGAAATAAAATTTTATATGGTTAACACCCTTGGTCTTCTGTCTACTATACTAATGCAAAAATGACTACTGTCTTTATTAATGTGTAACCATGAGTCCATTTTTAATTCATGTAAATACGATACAATTTTTGTTAATGTTCAATATATTAAGGTATTTTCCGGTTGTAGGAAAGAGGAGAATATCCACCTTCAGGGTGGGTGGGGCGTGGAAAGTCTTAAATTGTGATTGGATGATACTCCCGCTCTGTGACCGTTGGTTGGGTGAATTTTCTAAAGGAGAGTAATTTAAGAGCTTCTTGGCACTGAGAACGTTCTCATTCTTGCGGGGCGGAGACTGCGACCGGCTCCTTGTTGCAACAGCACTTCATTTCATAATTTTAAGCACTAAAACCAAGGTAATGTATTTTTATTTTAACGTTATCACAAAGGTAAAATGGTTTTCATTTTAGATGTTTGTTTTGTTTAAATAATATTTCTTCTGAGTTAATCGTTTATCTGTATCTGGCTATTTTCTATAGAAGAATATGGACTTTAGGTGGGGTTTCCCTTAACTGGCAGAAAAGAATGTAATACAAGTTTACTACAAGCGATGGATTTAAATGTTTTACCAGTGACTATCTGCTCATTAGAAGTCTGGAATTTAACTGCGGGACGTTGTGTCGTTCGTATTTATTTTATTTTGTATTTACTGTATTGACCATTCTGAGCTTGAATTAAAACATACAGGGAGGGATGCGGCGTGGTGGACCCTTGCTGCACTACTGCGGCACGAATCCCTGCCAGTGCTTTGTCCTTCAGATACACTGGTAAGGAACACCATGTGCTTGGCTATTCGCCCAGGGGATGGGGGAGGGTTACAGTAAACCGCTTTGTTGAGCTGCATTTCAACAGTGGAGCTTTAAGTACGGAAGCAACTAAACTGAGGTCGTTAATTCAAAGTTCAAATTTTATATATATATATATATATATATATATTATCCGATATGTACATGGCCCTCTACAGATTTCCGCTAAGCTTCTTTGGTTATTATTTCAGATGTTTGTTCTTAACTCAGAAGCGAGATTTTTCTCAATGTTCGGGTGTTGGTGATCGTGAGAACTCCCAATTTGATCACTTTTGATTATACTTTTAAATTGTATTTCCTCTAGGTGCGAACCCCCACCCCCGATTTTTCTCTATTTACATCCCGCTCATCTGGTCAAGGAATAACTGCAGGGCAGAGTGCATGTTTAAGGCAGTTATTATAAAGGTATAATCATTGACCGACTTTAAAGAATGCTGTTAGTTGATGGGCTGACTTTTCGTTTAAAATATTTTCTTCGTCTCAAAGTGCCCGGATAGAAACCGGCTTTTCGCAGTGCTTGGAGAATGAATGATCGGTTTTCCTGGAGATTGTGGTCGCTTCCGGTAGTTTAATGCACATGCGCAACATCCTCGCTGGTCATTACAGAACAGACGGTTCGGGTGGCTGAAATAAAAGCGTCCGATTGGGTTGGCAGGAATACAGTGAATAATATCATTTATGATTATAAACTTGGATGTATTGTTATATTGGGTTTGTATTTATCGTAAGAGGCGTAGTGACGAATAAACGCAAGTAGTCTTGGAAGAATGTTAAGATAACCGAATATACTGCTCAAATAGGCGAGAAGTGATTGGATTGAGCGGGTGTGCTTTATTAATCCTGGTGTTGGGGGCTATATAGAGATGATTGGCTAAATCTCGCAGTATTTTAGTGTAGATTGTACATTTATTGGGAACTCCAACCTCCATACAGTAGGGGGTAGTGATGTACCATGGATATAAGATCTGCCACTGTGTTCCCCACGTGGCGCCGGGGTTATGGGGATGTGTAATTGGACACAAAGGAAAAATGTCCTCTGCTTTGCCTGGTTATGTAATGAGGTGGCTTTTCGTTCAACGTTAAATTCTGGATACTTTGGTAAAGGACGTTTTAACGGTGTTTACTGGTTCGTTTTAAGGTGAGCGTTTTTAATTAAATAATGCTTAAACCCCTCCCCCATAATGTTCCTTCCTATTCTTTGAAGACCACATGTTAGCCTTTTTTAATGTGGTTGTGCACATAATTGCTTTAACTAGTAATCATTACAATGCGACCAAAATTTCATATTTCCCGGACAAAAATTTGCAACTAGCCTTCCATCACCCTCAGTTAACGAACATTTTATAGAAAAATGAAACTTGTAAGTTTGTGCAGCTTCAAAAATATTTACCTTTTTGTGCCTCCAGTTCATTTTGACCAAGACTTTAATTTTTTTTTTTTACTTCGGCCAGGGTATTTTGTTCACAATCCATAAAACATCACCTGTTCTAAATCATAGGATCCATCTGTATGACATGTTTAAACAGTCAGTCCTTATGAAAAGGTATGGGTTGGGCTAATTTTTTATTTTAAATACTGAATCAGCATTTGAAGAGCTGGGTTAAAGGCTGTGTGTTGATGTGCATAATTTTTGGAACTTGAACAATGGCATTTTCTTTTGTTGCTCGCCATGATGAAGTTGATTCCAAAGTCATTCGTAGTTTCCACCAGAGGCCAAAAGGCCAAAGATGGCCCAATGTCCTTCCTTGGATGTCTGAGCGAGCTTTAACCAATTTTTTTTTTTTTTTGTTTAACATTTATGACTTTGGCACATTTTTATTGTAAATCTTTCTTTTTTTTTGTTTAAGAACCATGTCTAAAGGAACAGCAGTTGGAATTGACTTGGGCACGACCTACTCTTGTGTTGGTGTCTTTCAACATGGTAAAGTGGAGATCATTGCCAATGACCAGGGAAACCGGACCACACCCAGTTATGTTGCCTTTACAGATTCAGAAAGGTTGATTGGTGACGCTGCCAAAAACCAAGTTGCTATGAACCCAACCAACACAATATTTGGTAATTTTTTTTTATTTAGGGTACTGGGAAAGGGTGGGGATGTTGTACAGTCTCGCTGTGATGAAGTTGATTCCATTATCATTCGTAGTTTCCACCAGAGGCCGAAAGGCCAAAGATGGCCCAATGTCCTTCCTTGGATGTCTGAGCGAGTTTAACAGTTATTATCTAAGGGGCTGTTAACTATCTAGAAAGATCTTCCACATAACAGAATTTTTTTTTTTTCCCCCACCACCCTGTCTCCTAAGATGCTAAGCGTTTGATTGGCAGACGTTTTGAAGATACAGTGGTTCAATCGGATATGAAGCACTGGCCATTTACAGTTGTTAGTGACAGTGGGCGACCCAAAGTTGAAGTTGAATACAAAGGAGAGAAGAAAACCTTCTATCCAGAGGAAATTTCTTCAATGGTTCTCACCAAGATGAAAGAAATTGCTGAAGCCTACCTTGGAAAGGTGAATTTTTTTTTTACATTTTTTTTCCCCCTTCTTCCTTAGCATTACACTTGGTAAGGTAAAGTTATAATTTCATGTGTTTGTATTCAGTTATGGTTGTTTGTAAATGTGCCACAAATGCCATTTTTACTTATGCATTTACATTTAGAAATGAGCTGGTGTCAGCCCTCTTCTGTCCAAGGCAAGTTTGCTCTTTCCAGAAAAGGTCATAATGGCTTATAGCTCATGTCTTTGTGTAAAGCCTATGCCTGAGAGACATGCTTAGTTACATGAGACTAATGTCCGCTTGGTGGCAGGGTTTGGGTATGGTTGCCAAGGGTCATGGTTTTACCAGAATAACATACTTTGTCCCCCTTGTTTTGCATGTCTAATATGGAGATTTCCATTGTCCTTGTTTTGGATGCTTTGAATTTGGGCTCAGAGCATAAGTCTGTACAAATATTTCTTCTATGACCGAGCTTGTTGAGGCTAACCTTTAGTAAAAACATGAATCAAACTCCAGAATTTTGACTTGACAATTTTGGTTTTCTTTTCTTTCAGTCTGTCACCAATGCAGTTGTAACAGTACCAGCTTACTTCAATGATTCCCAGCGCCAAGCCACCAAAGACGCTGGTACAATTGCTGGCCTGAATGTCCTTCGTATCATCAATGAACCCACTGCTGCTGCAATCGCTTACGGTTTGGACAAAAAGGTATGGTATAAGCTCTGTACTATCCTGAGTGAGCTTTCTAAATTGTCTTATTGGTGGGTAGTATTGAGTAATAGGTTTGGACTATGTGTCATTGGATAAAAATCAGTTAACTTTTTAGACTTTGAAGGCACTTAATTTTGTCCAATTTTCTGGGGTAACTTTCTCTGGTCCAGTTGTTATTTCAGAAATCATGAATTTGTTTACTTCTCCAGGTTGGAGCTGAGAGAAATGTGCTAATTTTTGACCTCGGTGGTGGCACTTTTGATGTGTCCATCTTGACTATTGAAGATGGCATCTTTGAAGTGAAATCTACTGCAGGTGATACTCACCTGGGTGGGGAAGATTTTGACAACCGTATGGTCAACCACTTCATTGCAGAGTTCAAGCGCAAGTACAAGAAGGACATCAGTGACAACAAGAGAGCCGTTCGCCGTCTCCGCACCGCTTGTGAAAGGGCAAAGCGCACCCTATCCTCCAGCACCCAGGCCAGTATTGAAATTGATTCCCTCTATGAGGGCATTGATTTCTATACCTCCATTACCAGGGCTCGTTTTGAAGAGCTCAATGCTGATCTTTTCCGTGGCACTCTTGACCCAGTAGAGAAGTCTCTGCGTGATGCCAAGCTGGACAAGTCTCAGATCCATGATATTGTGCTGGTTGGTGGTTCAACTCGCATTCCCAAGATCCAAAAGCTTTTGCAGGACTTCTTCAATGGAAAAGAGCTAAACAAGAGTATCAACCCTGATGAGGCCGTTGCATATGGAGCAGGTAATTGAGAATTTTGGGCTAGTTCATTAAGTGTTTTCCACTGGGTTAGGTTAAACCTCGCTATGATGAAATTGATTCCTAAGTCATTCGTAGTTTCCACCTGAGGCTATATGGCCAAAGAGGGTATAATGTCCTTCCTTGGATGTCTGAGCGAGTTCAGAGGGTTGTTCCTTTCAAAAGTCATTGTGTGTGTGGATCCCAACCCCTATTAAACCTTTTTGTTTATATTTTAGCTGTGCAAGCTGCTATCCTATCTGGAGACAAGTCTGAAAATGTGCAGGACCTTTTGCTGTTGGATGTCACTCCCCTGTCACTTGGAATTGAGACAGCAGGTGGTGTCATGACTGCTCTAATTAAACGTAATACTACTATTCCAACTAAGCAGACGCAGACCTTCACAACCTACTCTGATAACCAGCCTGGTGTGCTCATTCAGGTAATACCTGTGCACAAATGTTGTTACAGTAATAATTGGTCTTGTTCAAATCCTACACCTGCACTTTTTTTCTAGAGTTAAATTACATATTTTCTTTTGTGTTGCCACCATAAACCTTGATCAAGTTTATGCCAAGATTAACTAACATCACAACCTCAAAAAATCAGTTGAGAAACAATGACAGTTGGCCTGTTTAAAGTTCGCAATGATGAAGTTTATTCCTAAGTCATTCGTAGTTTCCACCTGAGGCTGAAAGGCCTAAGAAGGCACAAGTTCCTTCCTTGGATGTCTGAGCGAGCTTTAAGTGAGAATTTTGCTAGGCCCCAGTGAAACCACCACCCCAAGGCCCAGTCAAGTTTAAAGTAATCATATCCCCTAGATTAGGGAATTTTTTGTTTCTTTAATCTCGACATGTTGCAGTTGCTTAGAGTGGGTGATACTCTATTCTTTCTTGCAGGTTTATGAGGGTGAGAGGGCAATGACAAAGGACAACAACCTGCTGGGAAAATTTGAGCTTACTGGCATTCCTCCAGCACCCCGTGGTGTGCCTCAGATTGAAGTCACTTTTGATATTGATGCCAATGGTATATTGAATGTGTCTGCGGTAGACAAGAGCACTGGCAAAGAGAACAAGATCACCATCACTAATGACAAAGGTACAAATTTATGCCAAAATGAAAATGCAGCATTAAATTTATCTCATGACCTAAACCTATTCCTATTAGTGGCATGATAAACATCTGACGTTTTTGGAATAACCTTCCATTTTAGGCCGCTTAAGCAAAGAGGACATTGAACGCATGGTCCAAGAGGCTGAGAAATACAAGGCAGAGGATGATGTACAGAGGGACAGAGTTTCTTCCAAAAACTCTCTTGAATCCTATGCTTTTAACATGAAGTCAACAGTGGAAGATGAGAAACTCCAGGGTAAGATCAGTGATGAGGACAAGCAGAAGATCTTGGACAAGTGCAATGAAATTATCAACTGGCTGGACAAGAACCAGGTGAGTGTTAGCATCCAGCTGTTAATGTTCCTAATGCCTCTGGCATTTTTTTTTTTTTTCTGGCCTGCCAGTAATTTAATTTTTTTATTGTATCCTTTGAAAGTAGGGCAGAGTAATTTATATAGATTATACTATTTGAAGGTATTTTGCAAATTTCATACTCTTAAATGTGCTGCAGGGTGGCACATATTTATTTTGAGAAATTAGCCTAATGCTTTGAGCATTAGTATTAACTACCATTTCAGAGCAATTACAAAAATGTCCAAACTTTAACATTTTAAATCTGTTTTGCTTTTAGTAGTTTTTAGCCTTTTGAAGTTTGCATGCAACTGCAGATATGACTAAATTTTTTCTCTCCACTCTGTGTGTGTCTCTCTTTAGACTGCTGAAAAGGAGGAATTTGAACATCAACAGAAAGAGCTAGAAAAGGTGTGCAACCCAATTGTCACAAAGCTGTACCAGAGTGCAGGGGGTATGCCAGGTGGAATGCCTGGATTCCCAGGGGCTGGTGCAGCACCCTCTGGTGGTGGTGGCGGCGGCAGCTCCTCTGGCCCTACTATTGAAGAGGTTGATTAAAAAAGAATCAAGCATGCTACCTTTTAAAAGCAACAAAGTTCTACCCGAAGGGCCCATCTAGTAAGCCAAGGCTGGCCATTGGCTGCTACTGCTCACTTGCGTAATGATGGCTGCTATATTGTATTGTCTTTTGATACTTGAAATTGTTCACTGCTTGCCGCAGTGTCATTCTTGTTGTACTGTTAATGCTGGTGATGCACTTGAGTCCTGGTGAATAAATGAAGTTGAGACTGGCTTTTGACCTTTTTTTGGTAAAGGTGGTTTGCAAAGTCAAATGATCTTTCCACGTTTAATTGAGGTTGAAGATGTAAGCCTGTTCCTGCAGCTTAGTCTAATGCAGGTCAGCCCCCACAGATTGTCGTTTTGTCTCATTATTCCCACCCATGTTTTAGGGGTCAAATCTGTCTTTGCCAACAGTATACATTTAGAAATTTGCTGAAAATTTCAGAGTCTTCACCTAGTGTAACCTACTTGTTTTGTTATTACTAGCTCAATGGATGGCACTCCATTTGGAGTCTTGTATTGTGCAAATGACTTTAAGAGCACTATTGCCTAAATTGAACAGTAATTTGTTCTTTGAAATGTCAAAACCCAAATTTGTTGCTGACCCCCAGATTAGACCTGTATCCTAAGGCTGCACAATCCACGCAGGCTAGAGCTCGGATGCTCTCGGGGTTCACATTCAGTCGCAGAATAGACTGTAACTGCTTTTACAGCACCTCAGATATTAAATTTCCACTTGCAGCATTCCTGCTCAAAGGATACATGCCACAAACCTGATAGGTAGGATGTTTTAATCTTTGTGCCAGCTTCCTGACTTGAAGCACATTTCCATTCTACTCGTTTCATAAAATTAGTGAAGCTCAAATAAAATGTGACCAAGTAGGCTGACTGCTGTACTCCACATTTTCATTTCACCTTCATCCACTTAAGTCTAGTGTGAGACTAGAACAAATCTTCGCAGGGTGCATGTTGATCTGAGAAGCAAATCTTGCATGTAACAATTACATGACACAACAATCTGTTGGCAGGTGTTCTCACTTAATTGTGGGTCCAGCATAATCTATCTGATAACAGAAAAACACTCTAACATGACAAAAACCAGGTGCCGGACCAGCCAAGGACCCCTTCAGAACCTGGCAAATGATCCTTATTTTGAATAACTTCATGATATTTCATTTAGGGAAGGACTGGGGTGATGAGTGCATTCTGCTGATCGGAGATGTACAGTAAGATAATTTTATCTGCTGTAGAATCCGTTTGAGTGATTTAATGGAGTTGGTTTCATGGAGCACTCCTCAGAGGCTGCTCTGGAAAATTTTGGTAGCATTAATGGAAACTAACATCTTAAGTCAATGGAGGAAAGCTTGTTTAGTTTTCACCCTTGTAATCGTGTGCAGCAATCTATAAACAATTGTACCCTATTAGCAGTTATGCTATTTATAACATTCTTTTTTTGAAAGCCATCCTTTTCTCGTTCAGTTCCTGATTGTTGGGGGAATACCAAATGGCTTCCAGCTAATCCAACGACTCCATGTGCCTAACCTCAGCCATTCAGGGCGGCGTGGTGGCTCAGAGGCTAAGGATCTGTGCTGGTATCCAGAAGGTTGCCGGTTTGAATCCCTGTCGCTGTCAAAAGAGCAAGACCCTTAACCTGTAATTGCTCTAGGGGCGCTGTACAAAGGCTGACCCTGCGCTCTGACCCCAAGGGATATGCGGAAACTAACAAATTCCTAATATAAGAAATTGTATAAGGTGAAATAAAGAACTAAAAAAAATTCCTACCATCTATACAGTCACTGCATTTTAGGAACTTTACAACTTGTATGTCCATTTGGTGCAAAGGATTGGTGAGCTCTAGGTGAATGACTTGTTCTTGTCAAAAGATTTGGATTTTCAAACCAGTCCAGATTGCCTCCACTGTGCTCACTCCAAAGCTTATTGCCCACTGAAAACACTCATCCTATTTATTTTTCCCCTCATTATTTCCAGGTTAAGTACTGGAGTACCACTGGTTATAGGCTTTCTTTCCAACCAGTGTTATAGTTGTTTACAATACAATTTATTTTTGTATAGCCCAAAATCACACAAGAAGTGCAGCAATGGTCTTTAACAGGCCATGCCTCTTACAGCCCCCAGCCTTGACTCTAAGAAATCAAGGAAAAACTCCCACAAAAGACCTTTGTAGAAAAAAAAAAAATGGAAGAAACCTTGGGAAAGGCAATTCAAAGAGAGACCCCTTTCCAAGTAGGTTGGGTATGAAAAGAAAGGGGTCAGTACAATACACAGAGTATAACAGGTAATCCTCAATACAATGTAATAGTGCAATAGAAATATTACAAGTACAGAGCAGAATTTAACCGTAGATGATATCACATAATATGATTTGGATTGTTTAGCCAGCCTCTCTTCTTCTGCATTCACAAAAGTGCTCTAGTATTAACTTTGTATTTAGAAGAAGCGCAGTAATGTTTTCTTTGTCATAGTATATTAGAATCAGAGTTCACTGTATTGGCCAGGTACAGGAATGTGTCTTGATAGTATTTGTGCAGCATACAAGGACAACACCAAATACTAAAGCTAAATATAAAATATGATGCAGCATACAAGAGCAGTAAAAAAATGGAGATAAAGGAGGATTAAAAATGTCCAGGTAGTCTAGTGTGCAGGTATATATATATAGATATATATATATATATATATATATATAGATACTGAGTAGAAAGTTCAGACCTGATTAGTCAGAATATCTGCACATGAACGAAAACTGTTTAGGTGATGTGTTGTTTTAGCTTTCCGTTTGCTGGAGGGAAGTCTTTGTTATAAGTCAGGGGTGCCCAACTCCAGTCCTGGAGGGCCGCAGTGGCTGCAGGTTTTCATTCTAGCCCTTTTCTTAATTAGTGACCTGTTTTTGCTGCTAATTAATTTTTTTTTATTTAAGTTTAATTGACTTGGTTTTTAAGAAATGTTTCCCTGAATTTCTTCGTCGTTCGTCTGAATTGCTTCATTTCTTTCCTTAAATGGCACCAACGCAGAAGTGATATGTGAAGTGAGTGAGCCAACAGAAGGCCAGCTAAGTCAGGGCCTGAAACTCCAACCAATTTCACGCCAACCAGCTGCTTAATGAGGTGCTGAGTCTTGTCGTTAATTAAACCCGTTCTTTAATTCCATGGCTTGTTGCCGCTCTCATTGTGCAATAGCAGACATTTCCAAAATTAAGGATTTTCTCTTTTCTAAGAGCAGATCAGCATTCTTGAGACCTTCACCTTTCTTTATTTTCAGATACAGTGGAACCTCTAGATACGAGTTTAATTCGTTCCAGCACTGAGCTTGTATAGCGAATTTCTCGTATCTAGAACAAACTTCCCCATTGAAAATAATGGAAATCCAGTTAATCCGTTCTGCACCCCAAATATATTAACATAAAAATCAATTTTCCTAACAAATAACACTGATAAATTATATATACTGTAGTCTACCTTTAATAAATAACACTGGTAAATAATATAACTGATTATTAAAAGAATCAAAACCAGTGTCCAAAGTGCAGTAGAGCATTCAATAAATCTTTAAATAAATAATCCTTAAAACAGTTGTGAAGTGGAGGTTTAAAATACACAAGAATAACAATCCTTTAACACGAGGTTAAAACGTCAAAAGGATGCCGTCTTTAAAAAACAGATGACAATCCCCGGTGCTTCTTCTCTGTTAGCATCTCACCTGCGGGCTCTGCAACAGGCGAGACACTCTTAATGCAGCTGACCTTCTCTACACCGTCCTGCTTCAGCTGTTTGGCTCGCCTGTTCAGCTCACTGTTCAGCTACACGCGAGCCTGCACTCACTCGCCCGCCCGCGTGCCTGCCTGCCTGCTTGTGCTCTCTCTCTCTCTCTCTCTCTCTCTCTCTCTCCTCTCTCTCTCTCTCTCTCTTTTCTTTTACTTTTTCTCCCCCTTAACCGGCTCGCGCTTCTCTATATATGCGGGGAGGACATGGCAGCTGCAGCCCATCAGCCACAGGAACAATCATGGATGTGGGCAGTTTCCCACCTGTGCACTTAAGTGAGAAACGCAGACACCGCAGATCGCGGCTCTCACCTGCTACCACGCCCCCTTGCTAAGCCGCGAGCTATACCCACAGCCTGGCTCGTGGCTCGTTACGCGAGCCAATGCTCGTATTTAGATCTGAATTTTTCGCTCATACTTTCCTCGTATTTTGAATTTCTCGTATACAGAGGTGATCGTATCTCGAGGTTCCACTGTATTGCATGATGGTCACAGTTTGCTGGGCCTGTTTTGGCTCATTTTGTGTCTCGTTATTGTTTGGCTGCTAATTAAGGAAAAAGAAACAAGGGGTCTGAGTCTCCAAGAGCAAGTCAAAGAAAATGAATTAAAAAGTTAATTAGCAGCAAAAACCAGTCACTCATTAAGAAAAGGGTTAGAATGAAAACCTGCGGCCCTCCAGGACTGGAGTTGGGCACCCCTGTTATAAGTGATATCCTAGGTGAGTTGGATTGGCAATGATCTTTGTGGCCTGCTTTCTTACCCTGGACTCGGAGTCTTGAATGTGAGGTAAATTGCATCCCACAGTCTTTTCACAGGTTCCGATGAAGCACTGTAAACTGATCTTAGCCTAAGCAGAGGCAGCAACAATCTAGACAGTTACATATATGTAGATGAGGTCAGAATGGACTCCATGATCGCTGCGTAGAGCTAGACCAATATTACTTGAGGGAGACTGAATTTCCTCAGCTGTCACAAAAAGAACATACTTAATTAGGCAGTATGTCACGGTGGTTAAGGACTTCAAACCATGAGGTTGTGGGTTCACATCCCACCACTGATACTGTTTGGCACTGAGCAAATTATTTCACCCACCTGTGCTCCAACTGGAAAAACAAAAGAAATGTAACCAATTGTATCATAAATGTTGTTGGCCAAATCTTCTTGTATAATATGCTACCGTGGCTGTCTGTCCAGGATTTGAAATTGCCTGTAGCTCGCAAACCGTTTGAACTATCGACCTGAAATTTGGTACACATATACTACGTGACGTCTACTGTCCACTTACAGGGTGATGATTGACCTCCAATGCTATTCCTCATTTTATTTTAATGTGGATTCAACTCTCGGCAGCGGCCAGCCGTGCAGCATATGCACACGGGCGCCGTTCTCATCCCTACCGCCTTCGCCGTCACTTCCCCTTCCTCTTCATATCTTAAATCATTCTTGAGGCAGACTAAAGACTTAACTGCCAGCTTAAGTGAAAAATTAAGGAAAACGTACTAAGTAATTGCAACACAAACACTAACTTTATCAGTTTTAATGCAAAAAGATGCCGACGGAAGGAGAGAAGAAGCGGGCCGCTAGGGTGGAGAAAAGAAGAGCTGCTCAGGAAGCAGCAAGCGCATCAACCTCTGAGCAAACGAATGCTAAACGTACAGAGAAAGAGGATGAAAACTAGGAATACTCAAGTCAAGTGTATTCACTGCACGTTATTGTGCAGTGCACCATTACTGGTAAATGTAATAATACTTGTACTGTTATTGTCCCACTTAAGTTTTTCCAACTGCACAGCACCTAGAAACCTCTTGTCACTCCAATGCCTGAGCCATTTCTAGCAAGTGACATTGGAGCAGGTGACTGTTACCAGAAATCTATAATCATCTGAATTTTTTGAATGTTAAGGTCCAAATTATTACGGCTGCACCACAATGTCAGATGTTCCAGTTCTTGTCTGTAATGGACTGATCACTGTTTGAAATGAGGCTTATTAGTTAAATGTAAACTGCAAATTTAAGAAGTTTGACAGATGAATCACCTGAGCTATGCTTAATGTTGTTTTACCATATTTGTCAAAATTTCCTTTCCCTGTGCAGCTGGCTCCTTAAATTGTATCCAAATACTAACATTTAGTGGTGACAAGCAGTAGGAAAATTTGTGGTTGTTCCAAAATTCTTCCATTTAAGAGTTGTGTGACTCTGGAACAAACTACCAAGCCATGTAGTTGAAAACCTTTTAAGTAGAATCTGGATGTGAGATTGGAACAGCTTCCAAGCTCTTAGCTAAACAAACGGACATGATGAACTGAAGGGTCTTCTCTCATTTGTCAGATTTCTTATGTTGTTATGTTTCTAGTTATGGAGGCCCCTGTGCTCTTGAGAACCTTGAGTGCTGCTGGTTTTTTTTGTTTTGTTTTTGTAGCCTTCCCCAAATACACCCTGTACCTCGACACAATCCCATCTCTAAGCTCTACAGGCAGTTCATTCGATATCATGGCTTGGTTTTTGCTCTCATACACATTGTTGACTGTGAAACCTTCCAAAGATGGGTGTGTGTGTCTCTGTCTGAATGAATCTGTGTGATCAATTGAGTCGACCACATGTGAACTCCAAACAAGGTGTAGAAACATCTCAGTGATGATCAATGGAGTGAAATGCAACTGAGGCAAGTTTCAAGTGTTAGAGCAAAGAGTCTGAATACTTGTGTCAATGTGATTTTTCAGTCAGTCAGTCATCACCCAACCCGCAATATCCAACACAGGGTCTGCTGGAGCCAATCTCAGCCAACACGGGGCACAAGGCAGGAACAAATCCCGGGCAGGGCGCCAGCCCACCGCAGGGCAAACACACCCCAAGCACAATTTAGGATCACCAATGCACGTCTTTGGACTCTGGGAGGAAACTGGAGCACCAGGAGGAAACCCACACTGACACGGGGAGAACATGCAAAGTCCACACAGGGAGGACCCGGGAAGCGAACCCGGGTCACCTAACTACGAGGCAGCAACGCTACCACTGCACCACCATGATGCCCCGCTGTGATTTTTCAGTTTATTTTTGAAACATTTGAAAATAATATTCTAAAATCCTGTTTTTGGTTTGTTCTTCTGAACATTGAGTATAGTTTGAGGAGGCAAAAATGAATGCAAGTGATTAGCAAATCCCTGATCCGCAGGTTAGATAGATAGATAGATAGATAGATAGAGTTGGTCCAAAATGCTGCCGCTCACTAGTTTTTAAATCTTTACACGGGCTTGCTCCTGCCTATTTATCTGAATTGTGTGCTTTACACCAGCCATCTAGAGAGCTTAGATCTTCTGGTCAGTTGTCTCTTGTTGTCCCTCGTACCAAGTGTAAAATTAAGGGAGACAGGGCTTTTGCAGCTGCTGCGCCTCGTCTGTGGAGCGCTTTACCTCATTACATAAAGGAGTCGTCTACAATTGAACTGTTCAAAACAAGATTAAAGACTCATTTCTATTCACTTGCTTCCGTGACCTTCAGTAATACTGATGGTTTCCTCATTGTGATTCTATAATCTTACTTCTATTTATTATTTATTTTATTTATGTTCATTTATTTTATTTCTATTTATGTTACAGTATTTATGTTAATTGTATGTTTTTTTCTTCTTTTATTGTAAAGCACTTTGGCCACAGCATTCCTGTGCTATATAAATTGACATTGACATTTAGTGTAACAAAACGTGAAACAAGCGGAGGTGTCTGAATGCTTTCTAGAGGCCCTGTATATAAAACAAATTGCATGTGAAAGTGATTCAAAGCATCCTACCACTAGAGGGCACTCTATGGCAGATATCCTCAAGTTGAATGACTTGTGCTATTTTCGGCAATTATTACTTAGGACAGACTAAAAGGCTGCACATGATGGCACTCGACACATTCTTTTCCTGTGAACAGCTAACTCTTTACCAAGTATTATGAAAATGTGTGATTTCCAGCAGTGTATCCTGACAAATCAGAACAACTACAGAATTGTGTCTGTGTCAGAAAACTCTGTGCTGCATGCTGTGAGTCAGTATGGTCAAGTGGGAAAGTTTCTGAACCCCCTATGTAATCTGAGATTTTCAACCTCAAATAATATTAATAAAAAAAGTGTATCTACAGTTTGAGTGTTTTGAAAAAACATGTCCACGTGGCAAAATATTATAAACTGTGCATTAAAAATGAGCAGGGGCAAAAATAAGTGACTCCTTAGTTCTTTGACTTATAGTACATTAAGGATAATAAGGGGAATGACAGGGTGCTAACCAATAACTGAGTTAATCAATATAATTTAAGATCTGAAGACACGATGTATTAAGACTATGTCGCATTAGATGACTTTTACACCGACTTTCAGTTGTAGTCTTCATTTACATAATCTTAGCCAGTTGCAGGCAGTCGGTGGCACAGTCCCGTGAAGATAATCTCCTAATGTACCTAATGACTGAGACCAACTAGTCTATGACTAGCTAAGATAAAATCAAGCAGATTTGATTTTTTCTTTAGTCGTATTTACAAGAGAGCGGTTAATCAATGAGTGCTCATCCAAACTTTCGATGCATAGAATACAACAACGAGGAATAAGGGACACAAGTGTTTTGAACCTCATAAACAGAAGAGAGGCTCATGTTTTTGATGTCTTATATTTTATGTATTAAGACAATATAAAAAAGAAAAAGGGGCCAAGACTGTGGCTCAACTTTCCGCAGCTGTTAAGCATCGCACAGCACCAGCTCCATCAGGCAGCACAGGGACTTTGGATCTCACAAACAGACATTTGTGTGATGGACCTCTAGGACCTAAATACCAGAAAAAATCAGACATTGCAGTGCAACTGTTAACCCTTCGCACAATGCTGACTCTGTCAGGCATCACACTGTTGGCTGTCAGGAGAACAGGGTGTACATGACTGTGCTGGAAAGTCGTAACCCAGTCGGTAAAGCAGACATGCCCAGCAATTTTCAGTCATGTAATATGACATTGAGCTGTGACAAGATCAGAGACTGTGGTTGGCAAATCTGATATGCTCCATGATAAAAAAAATATGCATAATGTAACATAGGCTCTAGGGAGGAGCTAGTCTTGTAGAGCTACGGCTGCCAACCGTCCTCATTTTCCCGGATATATCCTCATTTTTAATGTGCCATGGACTGTCCTGGAGTAGTTTATAAAATTCTGAAAATGTGTGGAATTTTGGCTCCTGAAATTTCCAAATCTCCATATCCTTATCATTGGTAAAAATTGAAAGCCGTACAGTAATCAGCATTTGCAGAAGCCGTGTCCACACTTTTTTCCCCAGAATCTTCCTCTCTGGTAGTAAACAATGCAGATATTGACGAGAATAGTTGAAATCTGTCCAACTTGGCTTTTTTTTTTTTTTTTTTTTTAATTTTATTAATTTTATTGTAATCATTCATACAAATCGATCAATTTTTACAAAAAATAGGATTGAAAAACAAGTCGACCCCCACCTCTGAGAGAGACAGCATGGCCAACGGGGTAAAACTTAAGGCCTGTAAACATACCTAAATTGATGAGTTAAATAGGCCAGTAGAGATGAATGGAGAAGAAAAAGATATGCGGAGATAATTACTTCCTCTGTGCTTTAAGAGCTTATTCTAAAATTTTATTGATTATATCCTGCCAGGTTTTTAAAAAATTCTGTACAGAACCTCTAACTGTATATTTGATTTTTTTCCCAGTTTCAAATAGTATAAAACATCAGTTACCCACTGACTTAAAAGGGGAGAGTTAGGATTCTTCCAGTTTAGCAAAATAAGTCTGCATGCCAAAAGTGTAGTGAATGCAATCACAGTTTGTTTTTCTCTTCATCCTTTGAATTCAGCTTCATCTTCTTGACAAGTAGACAGTTCATTATAAATGTTGTTCCTTTCCTTAATTATTTGTAATTCTAATTCACTGTAACTAAAAGAATGTTTTCAACATCAAAATTACAATTTCATGCTTTCTATGTGAAATCTTATTTTCGATTCTTCTTTCGGCAGCTTGGTTAAACAGTCCGTCGTATTTAAGTGCGAGTAAGTACTGCTTTGTAATATCCATCCATCCATTTTCCAACCTGCTGAATCCGAACACAGGGTCATAGGGGTCTGCTGGAGCCAATCCCAGCCAACAAGGCAGGAACCAATCCCGGGCAGGGTGCCAACCCACCGCAGGACACACACAAACACACCCACACACCAAGCACACCCTAGGGCCAATTTAGAATCGCCAATCCACCTAACCAGCATGTCTTTGGACTGTGGGAGGAAACCGGAGCGCCCGGCGGAAACCCACGCAGACACGGGGAGAACATGCAAACTCCACGCAGGGAGGACCCGGGAAGCAAACCCGGATTTCCTATCTGCGAGGCAGCAGCGCTACCACTGCGCCACCGTGCCGCCCGCTTTGTAATATTTTAATGGAAAATATTGTTTTTATCACCCGTTGTTCCAAAATAGATTTATAATTGTAAATGAATGAGTCAACCATTAAAGTTTCAGTTAATTAAAAAACAAATCACACATTTATTCTGTCATATAATATACAATATCTTCTTAGTTATCGATTGATGAGATAACAAATCACTTCTTCAAGTAATTTAATAATATTTTCATAATTCTTTCATTTACATAAATTCAGCAATACCCATTATGCCAAAAAGAAAATGCAAGTTCACAGACTACTTGAACAAAAAGTTTAAAAAAGGGCAGAACAGATTCAATTAAGGGGCTGATGCTCACACGATTCAGTTTCAGTAGCATGCCATGTAAAAATGTCCATTCATATTTATCCAAAAGTCCAGATTTACTGAGAAAAATAGCTTCAGTGGAAAAATGTAAAAGAATGTAGATAAATGCAAATAAATTAAATTGAAAAAAGTAAAATCTATATATATAATTCACTAAGCCGGGAGACAAGTAGCCACCCATGGAAAGCACGCCGGAAGGGTCGTGGATTCACTAAACCGCCGACAAGTAAGACGCCAATGGCGCACGCAGGAAGGAGCCACGCCCACCAACTCTTAGACCATTGGATACGACGAAAAAAATCACAGAGTCACGCCCACCAACTCGGACACGACGCCTGGGAAAACATGCCATCATTTCTGTTTGTCTGTGCCACAGTCTACTTGCAGCTCTGAGCCACGTTGACTTTTCATTAGTCAACCTCAGTGGAACCTTGGTTCACACAGAGCCGGCGCCAGAGAGAGACAGAGGCACACAGGCAGCGCGAGTGAGAGAGCCACGCACACACAGGCAGCGCCAGAGAGACAGAGCCGTGCACACACAGGCAGCACCAGAGAGACAGAGGCACACACAGGCAACGCAAGAGAGAGCCGTGCAATCCTTTAAAACTGAAGTTAAAACACAATGAAGGAAGCAGTCTTTAAAAACCAATAAGCCCTGTGCCTCTTTTTCATTAGCGTCTCACCTGCTTCAGGCCCTGCAACAGTCGAGACGCTCTCTCTGCAGCTGACCTTCTCTGTGCCTGACTCCACTACTGTCAGTCGCCTGATTAAAAATGGCCCTTTGAAGGGGAGCTATGGACCCGCTATACCACAGGAACGCATTGCCTTCGAGCCTGCTCTCGCTCACTCTAACGTACCGGCTTTCTCTCTCTCTCTCTCCTCACTCGCTCACACACTGCACAGGGAAGAAATGCACGCAGCACCAGTCTACTCGGAAACCGTTTCAGCCACACTTCCACGCTTCTCGCTACACTGTGAGTGCGATGATTATTTATTTAAAAATGGGCTTTTGAAGGGGAGCTGTGGACCCGCTCTACCACAGGATCACCTGTGACATTGCCTTCACATTGTTTTCCTTTTATTTATGATCCTGTTGAGCAGATCAGACACCCAGGCAAACAACACTGAATAATCAATAGCTGCAACTACTTTGCCCGCCCCCACTCCTCACCTGAGTCGGTTTCATCTCTGTTCAGCAGTGTTTGCCAAACTCTGTCCTGGTGAACCCCTGTGGCTGCAGGGTTTTGTTCCAACCAGATTCCTAATCATTAATGCCGGTGAAACTTATCTGGGATAAGTCAGTTTTTCAAACGCAGCCGTGTAGCAGATTAGTCTAGCAGGATGTAATAATCTGAGATGAATGCGCGCCCTCGTGCTGAGTGAAAAGCCAATATATGTGCAAAGAGGAAAATGACTCAGGTGACGAGTTGGGGGTGGGCACATGAAATGTTACTTTTCTTGGTGATTTATTACATTTCCGATTTTTCAAATGTTAATTTTCTCCCTGTGGTTAAAAATCATTAAAAAAGCGGCCTGATTATGCGGCGTATGGTACGCCGCAGGTTGGCTAGTTATTTTTATTTCACTAGAAGTGAATTTACTATGTGTATCATTTTTATAGGTTTACAACAGTTAAGTTGTCCAGATAAGAATGGAAGGAATGAAATCTGTTATTTTAAGAGGCTTGACATATTCAAAATATTTAATGGGTTATTAGTTTGTCAGTAACTGTGATTCTGGCCATCATATCATAGTTATAGTGATAAACTTATACTAAAGGTTTATATCATTTCAAAAAAAAAAACTCTAAGACAGTATAAAGGCATATTATGGCATCATAGGGAAAGGCATCCTCAAAAGTGTTAATTTTTCGACACAAATGTCCTCATTTCCAGAGAAAGAGATCTGGCAGTCCTATGTAGAGCGAGACATATAATGGACACATCTAGAAATGATCACAAGTGAATATGGCTTTTTCAGTTCCGTCTGGGTGAACGCTGGCTTATTTTGTCCAGCAGAGTGTAACTGCAGACCGCTGTACGTATGAGGTCAGTCATGTAATGTCCCAATATAACGAAACGCCATCGAACGTCACTCACGTAACACCCATCCCATTAGACTATGATTAACATTAGGGCCCCGTTAGACTATGGTTAAGATTAGAATTGTTGGAAGGTTATCTGAGTCAAACGGCGTTTTGTGACTGACATTGTGGGCATTACCTGATCTATGTCATAAGTATTCCAAACTGCAGCTAGACCCTTCTCGTTTTGTCTGCCGCTGTCCATTTTTGTTTTTGTTGTGTTTGTTGCGAGATTTTTCTTTGTGTTCTTGATTGGGACTTTCTGAGTCTAATTTTTCTTCTGAACATTTTGGAGATCTAAGATTGTTTGGAGATCTACCTGCAGTTGTTCCATTGCCTTCGTTAAGATCTCGCTGGCCGTCTTAGGGTTTGTACGAGCCCTCGCTTGCTCATGATGCTTTGGTCTGACCCAGAATACCGTGAGTAAGTCACAACTTTCTTTCAGGTTATGTTCGGTTGTCTGTCTGCTCTGCCATGGGGCTGGCTGGCCAACATGTTTTTGAACTTTTGTTTCAGGATGACATGTTGGGGAGCAGGTAGCCGCGTGAAGAGTGACTAGTTTTTATTGGCGCGTGAAGAGTGACTAGTTTTTATTTTATATAATTTTTTTCTAGATCTGATCCCCTGTTCTTCATCTTATGGGCTAAAGTGTATGCATTTTCATGGCTCTTGCTTATTCATCTGTTGAGCCGAGGAGTTTGAACTGGATGCCTCGCCTAGGAGCTGGATTATATAATCACTGTGTTGCCCTAGGAATTTTAAGACGACCCTGCTATATACATTGCAGTTCTCATAGGAGGCTGCCCTGAACTATGCCCTCTGGTTCTCTGACTGTCAGTTTAATTCGTACCATCCTTTCTGTTACTGGATTTTCTCTCTGTGGGTCAAGTGCGGAGGAGTTAACTTTGATAACCTTTGCTCACTTCAGTACTCACATATGATAATTAAGATCAATCAAAAAGACAGTGAAACACCTTCAAACTGCTCCACGAAGATGGCCTTAATGAACATTTGGTCTATAGCCAACAAATCTTTTATTTCAAATGACGTTTTTATGTCTCACAACCTGAAATTTCTACTTAGGTCAGAGACTTGGTTAAGTGCTGGTGACTCAGTTTCTCTGCGTGATCTCTCCACACCTGATTATACCTTTTTTAGCTCACCTAGAATAGCTGGTCGAAGGGGTGAGCTTGCTAATGTTTTTCAGAATTGTTTTAAATATAGACTTTTCACTCTAGACAATTTCTCCAGTTTTGAGGCTCAGCTGTTTAAAATTGATTTTACAAATCCCATACTGTGTGCACTAGTTTATAGACCTCCTGGATATAATAAGGATTTTGTCACAGAGTTCTCAGAGTTCTTATCTTTCACTAGCTGTGCCCCATGGTATTAGTGAAAAAGGACAGTGAGGAGTACCCTGCCCAGCTCCCCACTCCTGACCTAACGCTTCCCCCTCCCCTCGGCCCACAGCCTCTGTCTCAGATTAGTGCGAATATATCAACCCTGCAAGCGAACTATGATTCTTACAGCGATGAGAGAAGTTGCAAAGTCAACTGAAATGTTCAAGCAAATTATGGAAAAATACCCGATCTAACTCTGTTAAGTAGTTCTGTAATTCGCTAGCTAAGCAGAGCTAAAGAACATGCCCCGAGGCTGGCGCATGAGTGAGGAGGGCCCGGCCCCCCTCCCCTTGCCCACTGTGTGTCTCTTGGATTTGTGCGAATAAATCGGTACCGCAAGCGAACTAAGATACATAGCGCAATGAGAGAAGTCGCAAAATCAACCGGAATGTTTAAGTAGACTATAGAAAAAAAAAAGATCTAAATGTGTTAAGTAGTTCTCTTGTGAAAAGCGGACAGACATACAGACATTGGATTTTATATTTATAGAGATGGTGTCACACGCTGATAGAATGCTGATTCTGGAAGATTTTAACGTTCATGTTTGATGTCTGACAAAACCCCTGGTTGAAGATTTTTTAAGACTTGTGGACTCCTTTAATTTTACTCAGGTGGCGTCAAGTCCCACACATCAGGGAGGACATACATTGGACTTAGTTCTAACTCTTAGCATGCTGACACAGCACAGAAAGTCTGTGATATCTTCTCTGACAGTCATTTACCCTTGGGGTTAGAAGCCCTTTTGGTGTGTCCGGATATTACTGATATTGTTACGCTTCTCGATCTCACTTGTAAGGATACTCTGGATTTGGTTGCACCCTTAAAGTTAAGGAGAGCTAAGGTAAAAGCCAGTGTTCATGCGTGGTTAAAAGCCACTCATGCGCTCAGACAGGAATGCAGGAAGGCTGAACAGAGGTGGAAAAAGGACAAACTGCAGGTCTCTTATGAAATTCTCAGAACTCGCTGGAAGTCTTATCAAGATGCCATGAGAGCAGCAAAATCACATTTTTTTTATCATATCTACAGTGAATTACAGCAGTAATTGCTACTGCTGCCTCGAGACATTGGGTGCTGTTTAGCACCATAAACACTCTTTTAAACCTACTTGTCAGCGACTTCCCTGAGAGTACGCCTGAGGCATGTGAGCTTTTTCTCAACATTCTATAAATAAAATCCAAATCATTCCTTCCAGCATTACTCTTCCAGTTGTTGATCGTAGTACTTCATAGTAATGAATTTGAATTCCACTGCTGAATTTTACTGCTTTGCTCAAGATGACAAATGATGTTCTATTAACTTTGGACTCGGGCTCTTCTGCAATCTTAGTCTTACTGGATCACAGTGCGGCATTTGACACAGTGGACCATGGTGGGGTTCTGTTAAAACAGCTTGAGGATGAAGTAGGCATTTAAGGCTGTGCATTGAAATGGTTCAAGTCCTACCTTAAAGGTAGATGTATGTCTGTTAACATAGATGGGAATTTCTCTCAGCCAGCTCCTCTCACACAAGGCGTCCCACAAGGTTCTATCCTGACTCCCCTTCTATTTTCCCTTTATCTGACTCCCCTTGAGGGCCATCTTTTACAAACATGATGTCGCATATCATTATTATGCTGGTGATACGCAGCTGTACCTCAAAGTTAGTTCTGACATCACTTCATCTGTAAAAATGCTGTTGAAATACTTTGAGGATATTAAATATTGAATTGCACAAAGTTTCTTAGAATTAAACGAAAATAAAACAGAGGTCATTATTTTTGGTCCTACCACATCTGCAGTTGAAATCGTCAGTTAGGCTCCTTGGTGGCAATGATTCATAATGATGTCAGAAACTTAGGTATCATCTTCGAGTCATCACTAAGTTTTGAAAAACAAATCTCCATGGTAGTAAAGTCCAGTTGGTACCAACTGAGGCAAATTTCTAAACTAAAATCCTTTCCGTCACAGAAGGACTTGGAAACAGTCATTCATGCCTTCATTACATCTCACCTAGATTATTGTAATTCCTTATATGTGGTTCTGCCAAAATCTGCTCTGTCGCACCTTCAGCTGGTTCAAAACACAGCAGCTAGATTCTTAATTGGGTCAAGAAAAAAAAGATTATATCTCCCCCATTTTAGCCTCTCTCCACTGGCTACCGGTGAGGTGTCACATTGATTTTAAAATCTTGTTGTTTGTTTTTAAAGCCTTGCACAGTCTCGCTCCAAAATATATCTGTGACATCCTTCACCCCTATGTGGCACCAAGAGCACTGAGGTCATCTGGATAACTTCTCCTTGTAGTGCCAAGATCTTGGCTGAAGTCAAGGGGAGAAAGAGCTTTCTCAGTTGTTCCTCCTATGCTTTGGAATGACTTGCCTTTTCACATCAGGTCTTCTTCCTCTATCAAGGTTTTTAAAAGTCGGCTTAAGGCCTACTTGTTTTCTTCCACCTTTCACCATGTATAATGGGATTGTGGTGGATGTTATGATTGATTGTTTTATTAATCTGCTTCTGCATGATTGTTTGCTTTGTTTTTACTTTAATGCTCCTTTGTACAGAATTTAAATTTTAAATGTGCTTTTATAAATAAATAATCTAATCTAATCTATGGCATAAAAGTGGGTGGGAATAATAAGATGGTTCACTGGTGCGCCATTCCTTAATCAATCCAACACTTTATGAAGCTGGTGCTCAAAGTTTTGGCGATGAGTTAAGCAGCCTGTCATTTGATGGATAAACCTTCTTTGGCAGAAAAGTCTCCAAAAAAGGCTCCCGTTAAATGTATAAGTACTGGCCATGTGTGTATATGTACAAAATAAACATAAACTATTTCAAGGGAAAATCATTCTGTAAAATCAGATTATACTGAAAACATCACTGGGCTAGTGGCTGCTGGCTGTATGTGCTCTCTGTTGCTAGCAGTAATGACCATACTGTTGCACAGGGCCTTGCTGAATGTTGGAAGGTGTTAACAAGATCACCATTGGTCTTTGCAGTTTAAAATCACCACCCCACAAAGCATTAGATTGGTTAACAAATATCACATCAATAAAACATAGTGTGCTGACATACTGGTACGTACAGGTCTCATCACCAATGAAAACATTCCCCAAAATGAATTTCCTCATCTGCTTTGAATGCTGCTGTCAGGTCCAAGCACACGTGCAGTCTCTTGTGTTTCAAATCAGATGTTAATGGATGAGGAACCCACTTGGCACACACTTTCCTGTATACAAGGCTGTTGATAATCTGCTCAACAGCACTGGGTCCACAACCAAGTTCCCCAACAATCTCTCACTTAGGGATATGTCAGTCTATTTGAATTATGTCATCTAGTGTTGCCAGGTCCATGATTTTCTTGCCCAGTTGGCCTATTTTTGATTGCCGTCTGGGGCTCTCGTGGGTTGCCTTTTTTGGGCTACATTACAATTCCTCTCCTCTGCATTTTTATATTTTTCTTCCATCTGCCACTTGAATATGTTCTTTACTGTTGTAAAATCTCCCATTGTGTGATGGTTTATACCCATTTTATCGCTTTGGAATATGTCTGAAGTGACATCCCCCCAAAGGCTTTTTATAGTATGTACCTAACCCTCTCGCTTCCACATTACCCCCTTGCTTTCCAGTGTGTCATTTTGTCTACCTCAGGTATTGGGCTATTTTTTTTGGGCAAGTTCGTTATTTTTAAGGAGGACTTGGACTATAAATTTTTTAAGGCCCTGGCAACTTTGATGTCATCAGCTCTGTTGTTGATTGCTTTACACCACATGGTTTGTCTTCAAGACTGATTTCACCTTCTTTAATTTTTTCAATCCATCTTTGCACATTACTCTCATAAATTGTTGCCTTACCACACACATTTGTGAGCCTTTTGTAGATGATGGCAGCAGTACATCCTTCTTTGGTCAAGAACTCAATGACTGCTCATTGTTTCTGCTTCATATTCATGGTTCTGCAACACCTAGAAATGTAGAAATAATGTCAGTCATGCAGCAATAGTTACTCTATCTGGTGGTGTAAAAGCACCATAACTAGGTTAATAGTTTCAGAGGAAATGGCAAACAGACATTACGTTCATTTCAACCCTCGTACATTACCTTTATAAACCAATGCATCTGAAAAATGCTGATATTTTGAAGAATAGTATGGCAATGTACTATGTGGTGTTACTGCTTTTCCACAGCTACAGAAGACTGGATCTTAGCATGGTCAATGTGTAGTGATACCATTTATTTTCATATCGTATTACCGTTTACCGGGAGAGTAAACATTAACAAGTAATTGTCTCTTTTTACCTGCATTTTTATTAATCTTCAATTTAATATTGTTTTTTGTATCAGTATGCTGCTGCTGGAGTATGTGAATTTCCCTATGGGATTAATAAAGTATCTATCTATCTATCTATCTATCTATCTATCTATCTATCTATCTATCTATCTATCTATCTATCTATCTATCTATCTATCTATCTATCTATCTATCTATCTATCTATCTATCTATCTATCTATCTATCTATCTATCTATCTATCTATCTATCTATCTATCTAGTGTGTTCAGTATTCTCATATTTAAATGGGTCCTCTCTAGTGATAGATAGATAAACAAAACCTGTAACTTTTAATTTGCACACAGATTTTCAAAGCTGAGAGTAAAATCAATTTCACAGGTGATTTTGCAAATGTGAAATACTTGAAGTTTTAACATTTTGTGGGTGTAAAATAAGGAACAACAACAACAAAATCATCAACAGTGTATTTCTTGTATAGCCCAAAACCATACAAGGAATACCTAAATGGGCTTCAACAGGCCTTGTTTTTTCACAGCTCCCAAAAAAACTTGCAGGAAAAAAATGCAAGAAATCTTGGCAACGGCAATTTCAAGAGAGACCACTTTCCAGGTAGGTTGTCAAAAATGGGGTAAATACAACACAAAACATAACCAGAAGGTCAATCGATCATTGCTACCACAGAAATACAACAAAATGGTACAAAATACTATGTGTTTGCATAGTGCTTCTCACAAAGTGAAGGCTCAGAGCACCATGACGGCTGTCAAAGAGAATTGTTCCATAAGGGCTCATTCATACTTTCGTGTTTACTTTGGTTTCTTTCTACAGCTGTAGGAATCTGTACCATACCGATGAAATCAATTTTCTTTATGCTTGTCATTCATATTACCACAGGAGTGCAGCTTATGTTTTAAAAATGTGACATGCCTCATCTTTTCCATATAGGGACAAGCCAAGACGTATGCATTATTGTTCATTATTGTGTTTTCTCCACAGGAAAACTCAACACACAGAAAGTAGCTGCTTCCAAACACTGCAGTGTTACCAAGCAACTATTTTGCCCAAGATGAGAATATGCACACGTTCAGTGATTTTTTTTTTTTTTTAATTTTTCCAGTTGAGATCTTTATTTAAATACTCTAGCACCCTGGGTCTGAACCTGAGAGGGTCGTGCTTTTCAGGTGATCATCGATTGTCAGAGGAGGTGATTGGGATACCTGGAGAAGCTGGCCATGATAGCAGCTCCTTTCCTACTTGATTGGGGTAGACGCAGACACAGCAATTTAAAGAGATGCACTTCATATGTTTCTCCTGGCTGGTAAAGCCGATCAGCCTGGATGTGTGGCTGCAGGTGAGCCTCAGACCTGGTCTCAGGTCGGTTCAAAGAAATGCAAAAAGGAATGTCATGTGGGTTTCCCCTAACCCTGGATGAGCAGAGAGAGGTGAGGCTGATGGCATGTATGTGCAGGCACTGAGACAAAGAATTTGGGTATGGCTGGAGTTGCTGAAGACGTGAGAGATGTGGCGGAACAACTGAGGAATGTGATAATGAATCCAGCCACTGATTGACCCAAAGGTTTTTTTCATGGCTAACTACCACCAGCTTTTCACTGAGTGCTCAATCCATTTCTTTGTGTTCATTTCATTATTCTCATAAAGTCTCCTTTCATTTTTATGGTCACTCTCTTCATCAATGTGCCTTTCAAAACCTTTTTTGGTTTAATGAATCAAATTAAACCTGCTCACTTAAAAAAAGCTATTAAAACATACCTACATTTTAAAGAAGTAACAACGAGTTTCACTCCTGCAAATCCTTTGTATCATGAAATGTTTTATCACTCTAAGGGTAATAACAAACATTAACATGTTTGGAAGTCACACTTACACAAATCTGAAACTAATTTGCACGCCAGTACAGTGCTGGGTGAGCCAGGAGATTGTATAAGATCTGCATTTCAGCCTTGCCCATCCACTTAGTTCCTCCAGTACTAATTTTTACATTCAGACTAAATGCGACCCAACACAATCCTTCTACATTTTAAAGCCTCCTTCAATTCTTTCCTAACCTAGTCATCTACCTCTGTGTTATAGGAAGCCAGTGGTTATCCTAACAGCATTCAACGCAAACTGAAAATCATTCCTGGATGGGGCACCAATATCAGTTTATCAGGCCTGGCCTTAGGCATAGGCGAAGTAGGTGACCGCCTAGGGCCCCGGCGTCCGGGGGGCACCGGATCGACGGCGGCCAGGCCCCTGGCCCGCCCCTCCCCTCGCATGTTTAACAGTTCAAACTGGCTAAATTGTAGCAGCTAACTACTCCGGGCGAAAAAGGGACGCAGGGTGATGACCTCGTAACGTTACAAGAAAACGTCTCTTTGGTCTAATTTTCACGCATTTCGCAGAGCTTCCAGGGGGGCTCTGCCCCCCTCAAGGGGCCCCTGGACCCCCCTTTCGCCTAGGGCCCCATAATACCTAAGACCGGGCCTGAGTTTATCATGGGGAACACTCACGCACAACTCCACATTCCCTCAGACTGGGTCAGTTTACAATTGACAACTTGTCCAATTTGCACATCTTTGGGAGAGTTGAGCATGCAAACTCTACTCTGGCACTTATCAGATTGGAATTTGAACAAAGGACTCTGGAGATGTGGGGTGGCAGCAGCTCAAACCATTATGCTACTTTGTATTTTTGAGCTCGACCATCATCAGTTTAGTCAGTGACATCTCATTTTCTTGTTTTTGTATTCTATATTTTTAACTTCACTGTGTATCTACATGTTTAATTATGAAAGTGTCCATGAAATGCACATTAGCCTCCTAAGATTCATTTTTATTGGTGGATAAGCTAATACTGGAAATGTGGAGTTTACTTGCCTTGTTTGAAATGTACACCCCACAATGCTTACTTCTGGAATCCTTAATAAGAGTGAGCTATCTTCTGAAAGGATTTTAACTCTTGGTCCACTCTTGGTCTCAGTTTTCCCTACTCAAGGACTGAACCATTCCTAAGAAAGACTGTCTACCCTCAAAATGTTTTAACACTATTAACCTCTTAAGACCTGAGTTAGGATCCTACAGAAAGAGGTTCATTATTTTAATCCTTCATCCTATAGAACCTCTGTAATATAGTACATTTACATATTTCTTTAATTTAATATTATTTATTGTATCAGTATGCTGCTGCTGAAGAAGGTGAATTTCCCATTGGGATTAATAAAGTATCTATCTATCTATCTATCTATCTATCTATCTATCTATCTATCTATCTATCTATCTATCTATCTATCTATCTATCTATCTATCTATCTATCTATCTATCTATCTATCTATCTATCTATCTATCTATCTATCTATCTATCTATCTATCTATCTACAGCTCTTTACCTGTCTTGAACTTGTCCTGTTTTTATGTAGATGTTGTGACACAGTTATAGGGACTGTTATTTCATACCACTGTATGCCGCAATATGGTGTACGGATGATATGACAAGAAAGCCCATTGACTTGTCTTGACTTTTTTCTTATTGTGCAATTTCACAGTGTCAATACTCTTTTGTTTTGACTGAATCAGGATTTAAACATGATAACAAAAATGCCACACTAAACATTACAGAAACAAAAGGAAGCAGAACATTCAGTATGTAGTTTCCTAATGACAGAGAATTAGCACATCATACATCATGTTATTTAACTGTTATTCATTTAAATACATTTTTAACAAATTGCCAGTGAAAAAGAGCACAACAGACAAGGCAAACGTTTGGGGTGCCACCCCATATATTATTAACAATGTCTCAAAACAAAAGGAATATTTAGTAATCTCAGATGACCGAGTCCAAGTCGGGACTGACTGGGAAAGTCAAGTGGCTGGCTTTATAGTTGGTGGGAAGGAAGGGGCAGGTCCAACGGGGGACAGGCGGAAGTGAGGTGAGTAGGAGGGCGTGGTCTGGAGACGAAAGTGGAACCTGGTTGTGGTTTAAGTAGTCTTTCCTTTGGTGATCTGCAGAGGAGGAAGAAAGGACAAAAGTACACTTTGCCAACCCCTGACCCAGTTTTTTACCCTTAGTTAAGCCCATTTATTGCCTCCCATGTGCACGTGTCTGACACCAGCTTATGTCAGCAATGCTGACCAACAAAAATAATTATTTTAAGTTAATTCAACAAGCCATATTAAAAAAAAAACAGGGCCAGACTACATTAGGTCTGATCTTTATTCTCTTCTGTGTGAATGGTATTGTGAATAACATGAAACAAATGAAAAACATCAAAGTCTGAAATGAATACAAACCATGAAAAAAATTTTAAAGTTTACTTTTGAAAACTGAAATATTAGCAGGAGCTTTCTTTGGTTTACAGCTTCTCTATAATTTTTGTAAATGTCAGGGAAGCTAAACCTGCCAATGGTTAACCCTAATCTAAAGAGTAAATAGTGTCAATGTGTATTTGAGAATAAACAGTTAAAATGTAAAAAGAAGAAAATACATTTTGCACTGTTCTACAGTGAACACCATTACATGTCTCCTTATGCTACAGATGGTTGCCCAGCTGAGAATGTTTTTCCATTGTAAAAGATACCATTTGGATAGGTGAGAAAAGTGTTATAGGACAAACTCTTTGTTTTTCTAAGTCAAAGTTATTTTTTAGAATTGTTGCATAGTAACAATAATGACACTATTAACCCTACAGTATGCCATAAGAAATTGTTTTCTTAAAGCAGATGTCACATTGCTTACCAAATACGATTGCTGATCTTGTCGTCAGGCTATTTCAATTTACACAAGTGAAAAATTGCTGGGCATGTCACCTTTAGCAACTGTGTGATGACTTATCAGCACAAATTAGCTTGTCCTTTTTCCTGACAGCCAATAGCGTGTTGCCTGATGGAGATGATGATCTATGAAGCTTTAACAGGTATGGTGAGTTTACCAGCAGTTTCAGCCCTTTTTTGTTTTTCCATTCTGTTGTGGTACATAAAACATGAGACATCAAAAAGACAAATTTCTGTTTTGTTTGTGAGGTCCAAGAACACTTGAGGGCCTTATTCCTTGTCTCTACATTCTATGCATTTTACTTCCGGATTAGCTGTTAGCTCTCATGCACACAGAGACCACCCTATGACTCAAGTCAAAATCAAACCAGACTGGTTATAGTGAGTCACTGGGTATGTCACATTTGGCAGCTGTCTTCATGGCAGTGCACCACTGACTGCCTCAAACCAGCTAGGTTCCTTGGAAATTAAAATCTTTTAAGAGAATAAACAAAAAAAGTTGCAACTAGCATGGATTTCTTTTAATGAAGAAAAATAAAACTTGATTTAACCAAAGGAAAAAAAAAACTGCACTGGGCTGGTTTTCTTTTAATGTTGACTGCTACAATGTTACAGCAGCACCAGCCAAAAAGCCCCATTGGAAAACCTGCTGACAGCTCTCTGTTTTCTTGAGCTGATTTATTTGATTTATTTATTTGAGCGGGAATCACAACATCAATCAAGTAAGTCCATATTTTCAAAAAGTGTTAATATCAATCTGAACAAATATGTGTACATGCTTGCTATTAGTCAAGATTTTTCACTTCAAGACATTCTCACAAAAGATTTTCAGTGTTCTTCCCTGTGTAGGTCTATTGTTTTTATTTAATTACCAAATACATTTTTTTAGAATTTCAAGGATGAATCAATACAAAATAATACTTACAGATAACAGGAGTGCACAAATTATTAACTGTAACATAACATGCAATGTCAGGAAAATTAAGTCTACATTTGGCAATAGAGAGTCCCTCTGAGTGACAGTGCAGGGCAAAATGAACTCCTAGTGGATTGGCAGAGTAAATGGTGTCCTGGAAGTACAGTAAATCCTCCAAGGGCAGAAAGTGTAAGAAAGATATTATTGATGACTAACAGGAAATTATTGGATTTTTTCAAAATCACCAAGGGGCAACAGAGGTCCTCTGGGTCTAACATAACAAGCTATGTCATTTAGTTATTGAGATGGAAAGTACACAAGTCAACAAATACTAGGGATCCTGACACTCCATAGAAGTCTGTTGGAACGTCAGTAAAACACGTCACAAGAGAGCAACTACGTTGGACATGTGAAAACACAAAACAGTCCAAAACCTGACTGGCATCAGGGTACAACTTACTCTGTAGCTGCAGTAAACCATAGTAAGTTCTACTGTGGAAGTTAGCCCTGTGTTTGGTCCAGAAGCAAATGCAAATCCAAGATGAGTTTCAAAGAAAATATCCATCCATCCATCCATTTTCCAACCCGCTGAATCCTAACTACAGGGTCACGGGGGTCTGCTGGAGCCAATCCCAGCCAACACAGGGCCCAAGGCAGGGAACAAACCCCAGGCATGGCACCAACCCACCGCAGTCAAAGAAAATATGCGAAATATAATAGTTAACGACAGGTACTATAACTTCAGTAGAATCAGAACTGCTTCAAAACATGTCACAAAAACCACAGATATGTCCTCTCCAGGTGCACTTGTCATTACTTGTTCTTGTCATACCACTACAAACTTGCCCAAGCAGATGTCTACTTAGATAAGACTTGTACTGACATAACCACAACAGACACATCTTCCAAAATAATACATTTCTTGTTCTACAAAATACATAATTTACATGTAATAGCTTAACAATACCACACTATAACTAACAACCAGAAAAGCAAAAACATATTAAAGACAAACACTTGGCTGTCATCAAGTTGGAACAAATAAAGGAAACCATATGTATAAATCAAATCAAATCAAATCAAAATGCACAAGAATAATAATAGTCAAAATTGTGAAATTTCTTTATGGTTTTGTCACTAACAAGAGATTAAAAATTCTCACTTACATATACATCTTGAGGTACAGGAGATTTTCTACAATATACAAAAATAAATAGCAGTAGAAAAGCAGATCTGTGGACAAAGTATACAGTAGAAGAGACAGAGGATTATTTTGGGGTCCAACCATAAAAATTAAAATACAACATGCTCTGTCTTGGGAATACACTGGCCAAGACAGGTTCATGATTTTTCTGAGGAAAAAGCTAATGTTCCAAATCAAATTTTAAATAGATTTCTACCACCTACTACACCACCTTCTACCACCATCACATTCTTCTGATGTCCAGTCCTTCCACACCATCCCTACTACATCAACAACTTCCACCACTTCATCCAGTATGGCCAGTGATAAGTGAACCTCTGACCATCAGTATAGGTTGTCCATAACAGATAACTAAATGAGGAGACAACTGAGGAAGCTAAAATAGAAAATGCTGTGGGACCATATGGAGTCAGTCCTTGAGTTCTTAAAGACTGTGTGGACAAATTTTGTGACTTCCTCTGTCATGGGATTAGTCTTTCAGTAAGGCTGAAAAAAGTGGTGCTGCTGTGGTGAACATCCTGCATTTTTCCAGTTTCAAAGAAGGCAGGTACCTCTTCACCTAATGACTACAGAAAAGTGGCACTCTGTAGAAGTTGCCCCTATTTTTGGTCCAGAAGGAAGTGCAAATCCTAGATGAGTTTCAAAGTAAAAAGGCTAAATATAATAGCTAACCACAAGTACTATAACTAAGTACTAATCAGGAAGACATTTGAGAAGATATTCTTGGACTTCTTGTCCAGTCAGAGTTTAAAGGACAAGGATGAGGTGTAATGTTACAAGTAGTTAGAAGTCCCCATCAATGACAGGTTTTACTGGTCTCATAACGCATAGGAACTATATAAGAAAGGACTGAGCAGGCTCTTTTTTTAGGACACTGTGCTTCTTTAATGTGGGTAGTGACATCTTTCACATCTTCAACAAATCTGTGATGGTCGGTGGGATTTAAGAGTGACATGATAGAAAATTAAATTTTTTATTGTGTTCATAAATGTAAATATAAATGAACATTCACAATTAAACAATTGTTTATGAGTTTATTTTTGCAGAACAGTGTTATCTATTTACTGTAAATTACACAAATGCTACATACATTTGCCTTGACATAAAACTGGGTGGATTAGTGTATACCCTGCAGTCAGAAGAATCACTCCAGATATACTATGACAAAATTCATTTTTATTAAGACGTATGGCAAGTAAAGATTAATGGAGATGCATGTAGTTACTTATACATAAGAAGTAGAAATAGTAAACATAATTAGACAAAGGAAGGGTGTTTGCAGCTAGAAATTACAAGTTATGATAATAAAGTGTGAATCATTGTAAACTTGTCATCAAGATTCCTTCTAACCATTCATCCATTAACTGTAAAGAATTCCTTCTGAATTTTGAGCTATTATTGTGTACTGTTAAAAAGTTTCACAGAGGAGCCTTTGTAACCCTGTGTTAATTAACTCAATAAATATAAGAAGATGCACATAACAAAATTCCCAGTGAAAAATAGATAAAATAATCTATATCTATTTGTTCTAACCTTGATATCACACACTATTAGTAGTAAAAATTATAACAGATTATCTGGGTGTTCATGCCCTCTGATGTACTGGCATTCCATCCAGGGCTGTTTCCTTTCTTCATTTTCACTCAATGTGATCTAAGTGCACTCACACTCTCTGCACCCATATAACTGGTTTATGTGTGTTCAGAAAATAGATTGGTAGGAGGGACACTAAAGTGTTGAGAACCACACAATTTTATTAAAAAGCAGGATCATTTGTTCAGCATGCAGCGAGTACTTACAATATACCCTAATAAGGATGGCTCCCACATGTCATGAACTTAAAGACCCAGGACATTTGTCAATTTTCTGAAGAAATGTTATACCAATGCAATGTGTATATGTGTGCATCGGGTGAGAGTCTTTCCCAGCAGCACTGAGAGAAGGCTTGGACCCAGGCCAGGATAGAGTGCAAGCCTATCACTTTCTACACACACATATTGAACCAATTTTGAGGTACCAGCTCAGCCTGAATGCCTTTTGGGAATGGTAAGCTCTGCTTCTTTGTTTCTCCAGATTTCTAGATTCTAATCTTGACTTGAACGTGCACTCTGTGTGTACGATTTGCACATTCCCTCTGAGGGCTTTCTTCACTTTCTCCACCCTTTCAAAAGAAGACCTTAATGTATCTGGTGACTTTGTGAATAACTGCATGTGCCCAGCAATCTGCTTGCTCCCCATCCAGGACTGACCAATGTTGCTGTCCTCCACATAGAATTATATGATGCTGGCTAATAAAATACAGTAAATGATTGAGTTGATGACAGTACAAGATGCTTCATTAAAATTGTGACAGGCATGCTGACTTCATATGATGTTTGTTTTAACAGATCAAGTTTAATAGTAATTATCAACACTTGTACTGTTCGAAACACTTCCCTAATAATTCGGTAAGGACGTAAGTGACAATGAAACTAATTCCCTAACTCCTGCAAAGTCAAATGTATATCATAATTAACTAACCCTAAACCACACTTTGATAATTTTTTATGTAATTTTATCATGTGCATATGACAGTGGTTCTCAAACTGTGGGGCAGGCCCCACTAGGGGGGCGCGAAGTAAAAAACAGAAGATGTGAAAAAAAGAAAACAAGAATCGAAAATATGAAAAATGCATCTATTGAAACCAAAACAAATTAACTTAAACTACATTCTGATACTAGAAAAATAAATATAGAGTTAGATAAATGTCGATAAAATTTAAGTCGGTATAATAAAATATGCATCTATGATATATCATTAAAAAAGAACAAATTGGTATTAGTGTGCTCCTTTCAAAAAAATGTTAGGGGGGGGCGCGATTAAAACTGTTATGAAAACTCGGGTCGCAAGTACTTAAAGGTTGAGAAACGCTGGCATATGAGATGTTAACTTGTTTGTATAAGATAATACCTGGTACGTATGACACAACTCATACATACTCATCTTGTACAAAAAGTTTTCAGTTTCAAAATTGTTGAGTTTGAGCTATTGTTTGATGGCTTTGAATCTTGTCAGCTTAAGCTAATACATCTAAGAGGTGACATGATAGAATTATTAAAAAATCTTGAATGAGTCAGTTCTTTTAGTGCCAACAAGAAGCTAGAATTGACTACTTAAGCTAACTTATCTATGGTTGTATAATTACCAGTTGTCAATTAACAAGGAAGAATGGATCCTCAAATTTCTGAAAGTCATCCTATTGCTTTCATTAAGTGTCAAGTTTTAACACAAATGCATTAGCTTTTTTTGCCAGAGCTTCTTTTTAGATTTGATGGCTCAATGCATAAAAAGAGAAATAGAAAGCTACGAATTAGGAAAACTGAATTGGCACTTTTAAGCATGGTCCCCATAAAAGAATTCATGTGAGATCCAAACAACTTGGTGTCAAACTAGAGAAGTTCTTATCATTCAGTACTGGCTCTGTAGATAATACAGGTGCCACCTGGGAGGCAATGGAAGGCTTAATTTGGGACTTTGGGTGCTGGCGGAAGGAATACTGGGGACACCCGGAGTGCTTCCGGGTGCTCATGCGGCACTTCCGCCACACCAGGAAGTGCCGCAGGAAGCTCATCAGAGGGCACCTGGAGCACGTCTGGGTGAACATAAAAGGGGCCGCCTCCCTCCAGTCGTCAGCTGGAGTTGGGTGGAAGAGGACAAAGCTCTGAGGAGAGGAGTGGAGGCGGTGAAGAGAGAACAGGATTTGGAGAGGACTGGACTGAGGGTGTGTAGTGCAGGGGCACTGGGTTGTGTGCAGGACTTTACTTTGTAAATAGCGTAAATAAACATGTTGTGGGTTTGAACCATTGGTGTCTGCCTGTCTGTGATGAGGCTGATCTTCCACAAGAGAACTGAGTTGAAGTGACGTTAACATATACACTTTTACATTATATAGTGCATGAGATCCGTAAACATAAATGCACATGAGTTTACAGAGGTGACTTTGATACTAAATCAGAGGCGAATGCCAATGTCCACTTGTAACATAATAACAAATATTTATAGTTTAGTATGGTATACTATTTATTTATTGACAGTAAGTCACAATATACATAGATTAGCACGGGGCCCCTGCGTTATGATGGCCCTGTTCAACCCCATACCTTACAGTAAATCCATATTAAATCTTGTCAATTTCTAATGATCTCCAGATAATAAATAATGAATTCATAGATTACTACTCTAAACTATTTACTGAAAACTCTGGTACCACTTGCTCAGATATCAAATCATTCCTTAACATCCTTCCATTTCCCTGTCTCACCAAGAATGAGGCTTCTCTTCTAGATGCTCCCTTCTCTTTGCCTCAATGAGCATAGGAAAGGCCCTGGGGATGGACGAGCTCCTGTCTGAGGAAATGTACGCATTCTGGAAAAACTCATCCCTTCCTCTTTTTGAAATGCTTATTGCAGTTACTTTCTCTGGCCATTTAAACCCTAGTATTAATATTGCAGTTATTACTCTACTTTTGAAGCAGACCTCTCTCTCTGATTAATATGGACACAAAACTACTAGCTAAAGTTCTGGCCCAGCGCTTTCAGAAAATCATTAGCAAATTAATTCATCCTGACCATTCTGATTTCGTACATTCTTCACGGTTATCCTCTAATAACATGTCATTAATCCTTTGCTTGAACATTTCTGTTGATTTTGTGACTTCTCTCATCTCGCTAAGAATCATAGTTTGTTTGCAGGAGCAATATATTCTCGCTAATCCGAGACATAGACTGCGGGCCGAAGGGATGGGGAAGCGTGACGTCAGGAGTAGGGAGCCAGGCAAGGCCCTCCTCACTGTCCTGTTTCACTACTATTTGGGTGGAGCCACGGGGGACAGCTAGTATATATATACTTATCTGCTGACAACATTTTCATTTACCTAGGTAATGCCCCAACTGACATCTCTTGGGTGTTCAAACTGTTTTGGTGTTTCAAAGCCCTGTGCAGTTACAAAATTAATTGGTCTAAATCATCTCCCTTACTCCTTAATGATATGTGCTGTCAATTCTTCCTACTGTCTGTCATCCCTTTATCTAGTAGTATAAGATATGTGGGAGTTGATATTACTGCCTCAAGCTCAGACATATCATCTAATAACTATCACCACATCTTTGCTGATAACAAAACATCCATAAACACCTGGTCCAAACTCACCCTCTCTTTTCAATCTTGTTTGGCCATTATCAAAATTAAAACTGTACCCTGCCTCAACTTTGTTAACTCTATGCTACCACTTCCACCTTCTACTGAATATTGGTACAAAGTTAGGTCACTGATCTCAAGGTTCCACTGGAATGGCAAACCTTAAACATTTAACCCTGGTTAGAGAAAGATTGAGTGCAGGTGTAGTACTGCCTGACCTAGACCTGTACCATTGGGCTTTCACCCTCTGCCCTATTTTGTCATGGTTGTGTCCTTCCTCTCATCATCCTCTGTGGCTCCCTATAGAATCCTCCCTTGGTTTCCTACTTTCTCTTCGTGATGCTCTGTTTGTCTCCTTAAAGTCTAAACCCACCAAACTTTGCATGGGACTTATTTTGCTATATGTTATCAACATCTGACATGATGTGGAAAAAATGTACTTGTACCCTCTGGAAAATGGCACTCCCACAATTCTATATTTCATAACCCTGCTCTCTCAATAGGTAGCTGGCCCTATATATTTTCTCCCTGGCAGCATGCTGGAATTAATATTTTGGGGTGATCTGTTTAATAGTTCAGGGTTTACGATGTTCCAGTCTTTACAAGCACATTTTAATCTCCCTGGTTCCAGTTTCTTTTTCTACCCGCAGCTTCGATCCGTGCTCAGAACATGTGGGCTTTCCCTGACTACTCTCTGTACTCTCTATTTTGTTCTTTTCCTCCCAAGAAAAAAAAGTCTTTTTACCCTCTACTCTTTACTTTGCAAAGCATCCTATAAACCTCTACCCTTGATTTCTGTTTGGTCCAGAGACCTTTCTCCCCTCCCTTCATCTCTTTCATGGGACACCATTCTCTCCAGTGTAAGGTTTTGTTCTAGAATCCCAAACTACCAGCGCACCCGGTTCAAAATTCTACACAGACTTTATCCTGCTCCCCACAGGCGGTTTCTGATGGACCTCATTGCTGATCCTCTCTGTCAACTATGTTCCATTGGTTTATCTGGCACTGTCCCCCTATCTTTTCCTTTTGGACACACATCTGTCACTTACTGTCTTCCTTTCTTTCCTGTGGTATTCCTCTGTTACCTCAAATCTTTCTTCTTTTAGACCTTTCTAGGCTTCCGCTCAAACTATCTGAATGCAAGTTATTCTGTCTGGGTATGCTGGCAGCCAAAATAATTACTGCCTCCCGCTGGAAGACACCTGAATGTGTCACTTTTGAAAACTGGCAGTCCTCCTTCTACAATTTAATACATTTGGAGTTGTTTGCAGCATGGATTGATGGTGCTTCCCGTAATATAATTGAATTCTGGTCTGCTGTGGCTCAATTGTTTAAATCTTGGCTTGTAACCTCTTGATTTGTTTTATTATCCTTTGGCTAAGGCTGGGTGGGAGAGGGTGGGAGTGGGTGGGTTGGGTTACTTTCAACGCCATGTCCATTTATTGATGCTGTATATTTATCAGTTTGTGTTTTAATACAAAATTGATCAAAAAAAAAAATTATGTGAGATCAGTTCTATGAAATACAAAAGAAAAATGACTTCTCAGGCTGCATATAAGACTTAATTTTGAGTTAACTGATAACATTGATTTGACAGTGGAAATTTTTCCATGGAGAGATTAAATCAGTCTTCATTTTAGTTGGCTCCCTTCACATAGCACACAGTCACTTGGCTGCTTTACAAAGAAAACAAGTGTTTAATAAAAACTTCAAAATATATATGTGGTGATTAGGCAGGGATCCACCCTGAGAAGAACTGATAATGCAGTTCCTCTTAAGAAATGACTAATAGTAGACTGTAAGTCTGTCAGTTCAATATATTCAACTTCATGGCACTCAATGAGACAGTGAAAATCAGTCAATTTAGTCATACAAATTGTACCTTTAAAACAGACTCAATAGGAGGGGACGATCTTTTTAAATGTGTACGGATTTTATGTCTAGTTGCATAACTAGTAATGTCTCTGATTCACAATTCTTAACAGTGTGCGTGTTCCTGAGAATCTCATTATAATTTATTTAGCAGATTCCTTCATCCAAGATGACATACAAAGCAAGTTATAATACATACAAGAATTAAGGTACAAACATCAAAGCAAAAGAGAACAAGAATACAAGTGAACACAAAGGAGTATAACTAATACATAACTACACCAGCAACTCAACTAAGACACAAATCAGTATCCTAAACTCTATTTCAGTACATCAGCAGCTATCCTGTTGGAGAGAAATTAAACAGATTCAGAGCATTTAAAGAATAGTCACATATTCAAAAGATGCCAAAAAACAAATAAATTGGCCACAGTTTGAATAGACAAAGAGAGATCTTTCCATAGTTTTGGAACAAGTACAGAGAAACATTGTTCAGTCCTGGTGCATCTAGCAAGAGATGGGATGCTCAGCAGAGAGGCATAGGCAGAACAGAGGCCTCTTAATGGGACATTAGGAGAGACCAATAACTGGGCATACTGAGGAGCAGAACTGTTTAGAGAACTGTAGATCAAGGCAAGAGGTTTAAACTGGATCCTTACATCAACCAGTGGAGAGACTGAAGCAGAGGAGTAGTAGAAGTGAAATGAGAAAATGAGAACATCAGTTGAACAGGTGCATTCCAAAGGAGCTAGAGAGGTCTGATAGCAGCTGAAGGAAATTCTGCCAGGACAAAGTTGTAATCCATATTACTAACCGAGAATGCTAAACCGGATGATGGACGCAGGCACATCCGGCAATGGGTCGTAGCTGCAAAAAGACGTACTGCGCAGGCGCAAAAAGAGTCCGCGAGAGTCGGCTGAGGAGCCGAGAAAGGCGGACAAAAGAGGGCGAGAGAGGCGGATGAGGGTCCGCGAGAGGCGCAGGCGCAAAAAGAGTCCGCGAGAGTCGGAGAAAGGCGGACAAAAGAGGGCGACAAAGGCGGATGAGGGGCCGCGAGAGGCGGACGAGACCACAGAAAAAAGGAGTGAGCACATACAAAAAGTAGTCACAGAAATGAGGCGCAACAAGCAACGAAAAAAGGAAAAGGCACATAAAAAAGTAGTCAAACGCACGAAACACATTGCACACAAAACTAAACACACCAAAAAAAAAGAACAGACGAGCGCACAACAGCAAGGCACGACCACACCGACCCCCCCCCCCCCCCCCCCACCCTACAGGCACTGGACGGGACGGGACACACACCAAGAGGGGGATTCAACAAGCCCATGGAAGACAAAAAAAAAAGAACACAAAACCACCTCACAGACCCTACAAGCAAGGGACGGGACACACACAAAGAGGGGGATTCAAACAAGACACAGGAACACAAAAAGAAAGAAGACGCTCACGCAACAACAACCCCCCCCACACATCCATAAGAAGTGACACCCAAAGCCACATATTCTAAAGTGAACGTCAACACCTTCACACTAGGCAGCATAGGTGTCGGCATAGGTGTCAGCATAGGTGGATGTCCTTTCAATACAGCACTATTAACCGTTCAACTGCAGAAAAGGATACATATTAACAGTGAGTGCGATCCTCCTTATTACTTATCCATATTTCGCATGCTGAGAAAGAAACAAGTCATGAATACACGGGCACGGGTACAAAACGATTCGCGTGTCAAAGTGCTGCATCGAAAGAAGCACGATTTCAAACCAAAAGAGCTCGCGTATCAGATATACAAAAAAGGGAGCGAAGAGACAGAATAAATGAACGGAGACGTGTACAACGCGCAAATGAACTGACAGAAAAAAAAAAAGCAAGACGCGAAAAGCACAAAGCTCAAATGACCGACATACAAAAACGGACAAGGCTCGATACAAACAATGCACGGCGTAGACTGAAACGGACTTTGCGCAAAGCAGAGGCGAAGAAAAAAATAGCGCGTCACAAATAATGGACATGCAACAAAAAGGCAATCAAACGCAAAAAGCAAAACATGCCCGTCGCGGACATCAACGCCACACACCTGTTAAACGCTTACGCCAAATGGCTGAAAACGCCTTCAATAGGGAATCCACTATTGAGGAAAATTCATTGGGATTAATGAATGTCATTTGCAATCATTGTCATTCACTTAACTTCACAGAAGAAACAACTGGCAATACAAATAATGAATTTACACATTGTTGTCAAAAAGGTCAGATTAGACTGTCTCCTTAACATTCATATCCTGAATATCTAAAGAAGCTTCTAACTAACGATGTGCCTGAAAGTAAAAACTTTATGAACTGCATTAGATCCTACAATAGTTCATTTGCTTTTGCATCTACCGGAGTACATATCAGGCCACCAAAAGGCAATGGCCCATACTGCTTTCGCATATGTGGACAAATATTGCATCGCATTGGAACAGTGCACCCTGAAACAAATCAACAACGCAAATATGCACAAATCTACATCCTAGATATCAACGCATGAACCTTCCTGAAAACAAACATTGCACGGAGCCTATAATGAGAAACGTCACTCATGTCATAAACAATCACCCATTAGCTAAGTCTATAAAAATGCTACATGAAGTTGAAAAGGAGGCAAATACAAAAGCAAATGCAGAAGGTATAGCGGCAACTACAATTGCTTTGGTCTTGATAAAGGACAAAGAACAAGATCCAAGACAATACAATCTGCCCGTCGTTAATGAAGTGGCAATTGTCTTTCAAAGTAAAGATGGTGAGCCTCCATTTCACAGAGATAAGAACAAGATCCAAGACGATACAATCTGCCCGTCGTTAATGAAGTGGCAATTGTCTTTCAAAGTAAAGATGGTGAGCCTCCATTTCACAGAGATATTGTTCTACATTTACGTCCTGATAAAAACAACACACCTACATTCCAACGCATAGACATTTGCTTTCCGCTTCTTAATACTTTAACATACCCCATATTATTTCCAACTGGACAGGAAGGATGGAGTGCTACAATTTCAAGAATTAAAAAACAGCAGGCACAGAGACGATCACGTGTATCCATGAAAGAATATTTCTCCTACAGAGTCTCAGTAAGGGATGACTTTAATCCATTACTCAATGCAGGAAAGCTGACTCAACAATACATCGTTGACGTTTATGTAGAGCGGAATCAAATGATCTGCAGTGGATAAAAAACAACCAGCCTTCACTTAGAGCCGATAAATACAAATCGCTGCTGGACTACATTAATCGGGATGCTGACGTCATGGAGCACATTCCAATAAAACATTAATATATGCCAAACACTCTATTTGTTATTTCTATGCGCATCATCCAAAGCTGCACACTATTCTATATCTAATTCATACATCTCACTCTTTGTCATGTCCCAACGCCAGGGGTTGGCGAGCGAAGTGAGCAGGGGGCGGAGCCCCCTAGTAAGTCAAGATCTTTCTTTTATACTGATTTGATAAAGCTAATCAGAAGTGGTGGCTAGTCTGAAATGTCCAATTAGCTTTATACACGGGATCTTTCATTACATACCCATCTTTTATTACAAACGCATCTTCCATTACATATTCTTGTTACATACAAGCATATTATATCCTTCTGTTGTTTTGACATCTGGGGCTGAGAAAGACAAGCCAAGTTTGAAAACAGGCAGAGTAACAAATAACAGGATTTATATCAAGAAAGGCATTTAATCTTGGTGATTTGTAATTTTATCCCACTTAAATCTTGATAAATGAATCATCCTTGTAAGAACATTTGCTCTGACTGATGTTTACATATTTCTGATATTCTTATTTCAACTGTGACTTTATCTGATCCTTCCTGACATCCAAAGTTGAAGTCCAAGGCAGCTCATATACAGGAATGTACACTCCAACAGACAGATGTTTCATTGCGAGGACCAATGTTAGATATATGGAGATTGTGCTTATCCAATCAAAGGCCTGCAAGTAATGTTCCTAGGGGTTAACTTTAAGGGGAATTGTCATAACTTGTCCTTAAATCAGTCAAGGTCTCAGTATGGGTATACATATATGCTAGGCTCAATAATTTAGGAGAAACATTCAAACTTTGTAGACTCTCTCAAAAGCAAGGTAGTCTTAGGCTGAGCTTCAACTCCTTTGAGTACTGTATGTACGTGGACTGAAAGTGTAGTATAGGCAAGGGTAGAGAGAAATCAGCACCTTATGATTGCCACAAGCCATATGGAGACATCTTCATTTTTGGCTTGTGTTATTCAGGTGGAAGAATGACAGAACCCTCCCAAAATATATGGTGTATTTAATGGGTGCAAAATGTAACAAGTCTAGGGGTAGTTGTTTCTCACTATTCAACAGTACCAGCAAGGAATTATTGTGCTGGTATATTAAAAAAAGTGAGATTCTGTGTCATCACTGCAGTGATTAAAAAGCTCTGCAGTGGCAAGGCTTCATGGGTAGATGACATAAGACTGGCAAAGCTGAATGAACTAGGCTTTGTGGGAGCATCTTAGATAATGTTGTGCAGAAGTTGGGCAAAATGTCTTAGGAACTGGCAGGCCGGAGTTGTGGTCTCAGTTTTTAAAAAGGAAGAGAAAAGGGTTTATTCCCATTATGGAGAGATCATATCCCTCAACCTCCCTGACAAGCCAATGCCAACTACTGGAATGGAATCTCTCATATTCAGGAAGACCAATGTAGATTCCATCTACAACAACTGTTTACCCTTGCACATACAGCATATTTGACAGATTAGTGGAATTTGTAAATCCTGTTACATGTGTAGGGCGGCAGGGTGGCACAGTGATAGTGCTGCTGCCTCGCAGTTAGGAGACCCGGGTTCACTTCTCGGGTCCTCCCTGCGTGGAGTTTGCATGTTCTCCCCATGTCTGCATGGGTTTCCTCCGGGCGCTCTGGTTTCCTCCCACAGTCCAAAGACATGCAGGTTAGGTGCATTGGCAATTCTAAATTGGCCCTAGTGTGTGCTTGGTGTGTGTTTGTGTGTGTTCTGCGGTGGGTTGGCACCCTGCCCGGGATTGGTTCCTGCCTTGTGCCCTGTGTTGGCTGGGATTGACTCCAGCAGATCCCCGTGACCCTGTGTTCGGATTCAGCGGGTTGGAAAATGGATGGATGGATGTTACATGTGTTTTGAGAATTAGAAAAATGCTCATGACTCTTTATCCTGAAGCATCCTTTGAAAGATGGGCTTCATGTCATTCAGTCTCTGAATTCGCTTAACAAGAGTTGTGTTCACATAACTAGCATTTACTCAAGTTCTTTTGAAATGGACATTGGATTTTACCAAGGCCGTGTCTCATCATCTCTCATATTTATGATTTTTCAAGTATAGTGCATGCTTGAAGAGCATTCAGTTTGCAAGTGTCTCTGCTGTTTGCCAAAGATTTTGTCTTGCCGTGTGATGTGGTCGAGACAAGAATCAGCACCTCTAAATTTGAGGTCATGGTCCTCTCCTGAAAATAAAGGGTTTGTTCTTTAAATTTAATGATAAGCATGTGTCCCAACTACAGCAGATTGTTCAAATGCTTTGGAATTTTGTTCATTAGTATGGGAAGAGGACATCATGAGTTTTGTTGGTACGTCAGTACTGTGTCAGCAGACATTGTTCCAAAATGCGGTGATGAAGCAAGAGTTAAGTCTTTAGATTAAGTTTTCCATTTACTGGTTAGCCAACATCCCCATCCTAACATATGTTGTGTAGCAGTAGAGGTATCGATCCACCTCTTGAACCCTCAGGTACCACTCCAAACACCAGGTAAAAGCATAAGACTTCTTTATTTTCTTATTATACAGTGCACAAAGCATCCTCCACTCCACACTACTCATATAATCACAAAACCAATACTCAATAACAATCCTCCACTCCCAGACACTTCGCCACCCTACCTCCCAGCTCAGCTCAGTGTACTGGGCTTTCCCAGAGTCCTTTATATACACTCTGACAATTCCTTATTCCTTCCGGGTCAGGGTAAACAGTCCTTATCTTCACCCTGGAAGCACGTCGTTTCTTTCTGTCCCGGGATTATGAAGAACTTCCGGGTTATAGGGCATATATGAGACCCCGGGCCTCCCGACAGCGACTCCCAGTGGACCCCAAGGTATCCAGCAGGGCTGTGCATAAAAACCACATAGTCCATGAGGCCCTGCTGGAATTCGGGGCTCGTCCATGCTGTCGGGAGAGCTCCTCCTGGCGGCCTGGGGGTAAGGGCCGGAATAGAAAGCCGGCCATCCATCATAGTTGACATCTCCTGAAGTTCCTCTACAGGGTTGCTGGGCTCACTCTCTTTGATAAGGGGAGCTTAGCAGTAAGGAAGGAGAGAGTGGTTTGGACAAATATTTAGGAAATCCTTCCACTACAGATATACAGGTCACACTGGGAAAAGACCCAAGGGAAGAACCAAAACCAACTGGAGGAATTACATCTTTCTCAGCTGGAATGTCTACATCTAGGAAATTACCAGGAGATGTTGGAACAAGTTGCTGAGGAAAGGTTGTCTAAAAAAGATGATGATAATGGAAGGCACACTTCATAGCAATTATCATTTAATCATTGACAGTATACCGTATTATTCCTGCTGATGAGGTAATGTATGAGTATGCAGATTTGTATACTAATTCGTAAAACACTCCAGTGCATGTCTTGGTTAATAATTAATAATGTAGAGGATTTAGGAAGAATGTAGTTATTTATAAAAAGTATGAATAACACTGTGAACAGCAAGTACTTTTGATGCACATTTATTATTGTGGTTTTAACAAGTTACAGAATTATGCTTTCAGCTCTTGGTGGATACATTGGACACTGTTGCTTTTAGTTATACCTGTACTATTTCCTGTTTTATAGCATGTATTAATTTAGTATATTTAAACACCATATTTAACATAAAAATGGATTAGTAATGATTTTTCTTTCCAATCTACTGCCTAATTTATAGAAGTCATTAATTACAGTATATTCTAACATACACTGAATCAGCCACAACATTAAGTGAACAACAGTGATTATCTCATTACAATGGCACCTGTCAAGGGGTGAGATACATTAGGCAGCAAGTGAACAGTCAGTTCTTGAAGATGATGCTTTGGAAACGGGAAAAATGGCAAGCGTAATGACTTTTAATAGGGGCCAAAATGCTATGACCAGATAACTGGGTCAAAGCACCTCTAAAACAGCAGGTCTTGTGGGGTGTTCCCAGTATGCAGTTGTTAGTGCCTACTAAAAGTGGTACACAGAAGGACAACCAGTGAATCGACAACAGGGTCATGGGTGCCCAAGGGTCTTTGATGTGCGTGGAAGTGAAGACAAGCCCATCTGCTCCAATCCCTCAAAAGAGCTACCGTATCACAAATTGCTGAAAAACGTAATGCTTACATTGACAGAAAGGTATCAGAACACACAGTGGGCCACAGCTTTATGTGTATGGGGCTGTGTAGAGTACCCATGGTGACCCCTGTCCACTACTGAATGTGCCTACAATGGGCATGTGAGTATCAGAACTGGACCATGATGTAGTGAAAGAAAAGTGGCTGGTATGATGAATTATGCTTTCTTTTAGATCATGTGGACAGTCGGGTGTGTGTGCATTGCTTACCTGTGGAAGACATGACAGTAGGATGCATAATGGGAAGAAGGTAAGATGGCAAAGGCAGTGTGATGTTCTGGGCAATGTTCTGCTGGAAAACCTGTGGTGTTAGCATTCATGTGAATGCTACTTTGACATGTACCACCTACCTGAAGACGATGTATACCCCTTCATGCTTGTGGTATTCCCAGATTGCAGTGGCCTCCTTCAGCTTGATAATGCACCTTCTCACACTGCAAAAATTGTTCAGGAAAGGTTTGTGGAACAAAATATAAAGTTCATGATGTTGACTTGGCCTTCAAATTCCCCAGCTCTTAAACCCATGAAGCATCTGTGGGAGGTTCTGGAAAAACAAGTCCAATCCATGGTGGCTCCACCTCACAATTTTTAGTAAATTAAAGGATTGGCTACTAATGTTTTGGTGCCAAATACCACAGGACAGCTTTGGAGGTCTTGTGGAGTTCATGCCTCGACAGGTTAGAGCTGTTCTGGCAGCACAAGGGGTCCTACATGATATTAGGCAGGTGTTTTGAACTAGTGGTGTATATCTGACACGGCAGTCTGCCTTGTTGATGATCTCTTTTCTTAAAGACTGAAAGTTAAATAATCTTGTTAGACCTGTTCTTCCCTTTTCTCTCCATAACCACGCTTACACTTTAAAAACTCTTCTCATTCTCCAGGGAAACTCAGGATTACCTAATGCAGGTCTTCTCCAATGTGTTCACTCTACTTCAGGATTTTTTGCTGTCTCTCCCTCTTTGTAACCCTCACAGGTAAGAGCTTTTTGATGCTACAACAATCAGAGACAAAGGGGATGAACTGTATTCAGGTGTATAATGTAAATTCTGCAGGACGTTTACCATTTTAGGCTACAAATGATTTCTATGAATGTTATGACAACTCAGAGGTTTTAGACTACTGTGTTATGTTTTAAAGGTTACAAAACACTGTAAATAGTAGTTATATTCTATGTAATATTGTTACCAAGCAAGACAAACAAATCTTATCTAAGTGATCAATCTCTAGTAATAATAAGCAGCACATTAAAAAAAATGAATTGCTGCTAAATACTTTCTTAACAGTACTATATTCCTGCATCCCTTCTGTAAATTTAATGTTCGTTTGGACTTGCCTAGGTTTGCCAAGCATTGGGTTTTGCTAACAGGTTAACTTGTTTAGCAAAAAACTAAACAAAAATGTAACATGTTTGTTAATTATTTTTAGACATTTTCTTAAAAATGCTCAGTTTCCAAAAGCTATAGAGTAAAAAGAACATAAAGCTTGTAAAAAGTACACAATAAATACAATTGTACCCTGTTAAAATTTCTAAGACTTACAACAGTATACCCTTTGAAGTCTATATAGAAAGTACAACACTGACATGTCGCTGTAGACTTTGTGAATGCTACGTATCACCTGAAAAAAACATTAAATTAAAGTGAAAATTATACAACTGATTTTCATTTTTAAGTGTGGTTTACACAGCTCTGAATGAGTTTTATCTTGCATGGATGAACTTCAAAGCAGTAGCACCTCCTGATTCTCAGAAAAGGGGTAGGAGATAAGGGAGGACAGGAATCCATTCTCCTTCCATGGTTTAACTTCTCAATGTGCAGTATGCATCCCTTATTCTCCTGTTGCTTGATCCAAAATTATTCCTGCAATCAATCACAGCCAGCATTCCCTTCTTCATTTAGAAGAGGCATTGCTCATCGTGTGAATCTCTATAACTAAACATTCCTCTGAGACTGACGATATTTACATTCTGCTGCCACTGCACAACTTGATAGCACAAAAGAGCCTTACTCTACAGGAAAAGGGAGCTAAACTGATCGAGAGCTGGCATGTAGGGACTTGTGGTAAATGGGCAACTTATAGTACAATGAACTGCAGAGAACTGCTACTCTTTGTTATAAGTAGTTCCACTCTCCTAGCAGTGAGTAATATTTTACTCTAATCCACTACAGATAGATAGATGGATGGATGTAGTGGGAAATAAAAATGATCAAGAATTAAAGAATACAAAGGAGAAATTAACCGATTAAAGGACTGCACAAATTGCACTTCTTTTAATGTTTTTTTTCTGTTGTGTATTTGTGATTTCTAGCATTGTTATATATTCTGTCTTTTAAGAATAGGTTTAAGTTTGTATTAGATACAGTAGTTTTTTAGGAGGCATGTTTTACTTTACTGAGAGGAACAACTGTGCTTTGATGTTTACCTAACCAATCCCCGAGTCATTAGGAGGTAGTGTCCCCCTCAGTGCCTTTCCTCTGTGTTTGTTTGTGTGACCGACTTTCTCAGTGTGCCTCATACACCTTTACTCCTACTCGCTCTTCTCACACTCGAACCTCCTCCTTCATCACATCACCAAAGCCAGACTGACCAAACACTCCAAAGCCAAACTGACCAATCAGATTGCTAAGAGGGACTGGATGTACAAACCTTAGTGTTTTATTACATAGTCGATATATAATGAATTAAAAGTGTAACATTCCCTTGCCTGTTCTTTCACTCTATCTAATTGCCTGAGAGTTAGAGAAAAATAAGGGAAGAGGGGAGGAAGTACTAAAGTACAGAACCTTACCAGAATGATAAGTGTATGGGATTTGAGGCATTCTGGAAAAGTCTACATAATAAAGAGTATAAAGGGGAAAACAGGGTCATCTAGGACTCTATAAAGACAAAAAAAAAAACGGGAAAACATAGTAAACAATAGCAATTTGGAAGCTGTAGGTGTAGAACTTTGTTAAGTCTACTTGAGTATCATTTAAACAACAACCTGGGGTCCTCTTCATTTCTTCTGCTTGTACCTAGATATTGTTGCTTCGTGATTTGAGAGAGATACATAAAAGTGTTAAATGTTTACACTTTTAAACATTTCTTTAAGGGTTAATGGTGTCCTTTATACTTTTTTTTTCCTTATTGTATACAGAAGGTGAAGCAAGGCTGAAAATTGAAGTTGTACAGCCAAGGTTGTATGCAGTCCAGGGAGGATCCATTCTTTTATCTGTGAACTACAGTCTCCCAAGCAACTCTGAGCTTCTGGACATTACTTGGCAACACAGAAGAGACTATAAGTCTAGAAGAATTTATTATTTTCCCAGCACCTCACCCTTCTTGGAAAGTTACATATGGAGAGCACGGGACTTTGAAAATGGTTCAATACAGCTCAACAAGTTGAACTTTTCTATAGTGGAGAGTACATATTACTGTTGCAGCACAGAATGGGCGGGAGAAGAAAGAAGAAGATGATCGAGCTGATTGTGGAAGGTTAGTCTTCTCACTTGTAGTATTCAATCTTATGAAATAGAAATTGCACACAATGCACGTAACACACATAATACACTACATAAAAATGTAAGTTAATTGAGCAAGAAATGACATTTATTATACAACACTTTAAGCCTTTGTAATAATGACAAATATTCCTTACACTCATCTAAAGAAAAGTAATTTTAGTGTGGTGCTCCCGAAACTTATGGTTCGAATTTTCTTTTTGTGTTGTGTGACTCCCAACATAATGCTTATATTGATAAAGATCAATGTGATCTGTATGCCACAGTAATCAGACTACAACGGTACAAGACATAAAGTGAAGTGCACAAAACCACTTATGCAATCTTTTTCAGCGACATACAAGAGGAGTAATTACATTTTGACTAAGGAGCTTTATCATCCTGATATCATGTATAACTAACAGTTAGTTAGTTAGTTAGTTAGTTAGTTAGTTAGTTAGTTAGTTAGTTAGTTAGTTAGTTAGTTTTTCACATGAATTCCTCTTTGCAGTTTAAGGTTTAGGCACAGAGTTTACCAATTTTGGCCAACGTTTTTTGTAAGGTTTCTTCAGGCACTTAGTTTCATTCCAAAGATGTATATACAACATTAATCAGCAAGCATAAGTGAGCCCAATTAACTGTCATTCTATCTAAGATTCTCTCCAATGTTGTGTCAAAATAAGCTGTGCTGTACATTGTGAAAATTAAACTTTCTAAAAGGTACAATGAGATGGGTGAATGGAGTTTTGTTTATCATATTAACTTAAATAAAATCTTCTTAATGAACTGATTCAAACTTTATAGCAGAGTGGCATTATGTATTATCGTGGGGTAAGTGGGGCTCATCAAATTAGTTATGGGCTGGCCCTGCTCTTCTGCACTCTAAGCTTAACATACTCACTCAGAATGACACACCGTATCTATCCACTTAAGCCATGATTGATGCCTGCACAGCCTATCACTTCTTAGTATTCCACTTAAGAACGTGCTACCCTTTGGCTTGAGCAGACAGGCAGGTGTTGCTGAGTGTTCCTGAGACACTAGGGGGCTGAAATGCCTTATTTATAGCTACTTACCAATGGTGCTACTCACAACTGGAGGCATCCTTCCCTCAACTGATAGCTCTACTCACATCAGGTGCCCCTGGTATTGACTTTGTTATTTCAATCACCCAAGATGGCAGACAAACTATCAAAGTTAAAAGCAAAACACAATTTTATAAAATGGAATAATAGTAGCAGAAAATGTAAATTGAAATAAGTAAAATTAATAATAGCAAAGTCTGGATATAAAGCCCTAAAATCTTAGATAGAATGACAGTTAATTGGCTCACTTATGCTTGCTGATTAATGTTATACAGTATAACATCTTTGGAATGAAACTAAGTGCCTCAAGAAATTTTACAAAAACTTTGGTCAAAATTGTTAAACTCTGCCTAAACCTAAAACTGCCAAGAGGAATTCATGGTGAAAAAGTAACTGTTATAACTAACTAGCTAACTAACTGACTGACTGCATTCCAGGAAAACTTTTATGGAAACCACTATGGACGCGACCTGGAAAAATTTTGTCGTGTTTGCGCCATCAGAATAAATACGAGTTAATAGCAATAAATTACATGGTATTTTTCATATCAGTCATACACACAGTACTGTCCAACCTCTAGATCTGTGGATAGTTTGGTTATGAAAAATACCATGTAACTTATTGTTATTAACTTGTATGTATTCCCATGGAGCAAGCACGACAAAATTTTACCCTGGTCGCGTCCAATAGTGGTTTCCTAAAAGTTTTCCTGGAATGCAGTCAACCTGGGTGTGACACCATTCTCAGCTCCACAATCCGACACTTCTAAGGTAAATTGGAAACAAAGCATTAGTTAGAAATAATGGCTAGTCACTTTGATGATAGACAGCTTGTCCTAAAGTTTTAACCACCGAAGTATGTGCAAAATACCTTATCATGTTAAGAGTGTATGCCTGTACTTCCCTGTTTCCCAGCTGTAGATAGGCCCCATCCTGATGTTTGATTCATCGAACTAACCACTCATTCTAACCTAAGAATATAATGTGAGTTATATACCACAAATAAAAAAGAAAAGATGCATAGACTTATGCAAAAATACTAGAAACTATAGATCACAGTATAAAATTGAAACCTTGCAATTGTTGCTCTGTATGAAACGTACAGATGTTTATCTTTGGAAAGGAAAATAAACTTTTTATTCACAGATGTTTATCTTCATTGAGGAAAAGTTTCAAATACAGTTCATTGCACACATCTATACTGCCCGCCAGATGAATGCAGATAGCGGTTTGCTTTTAAATTGAGTGCATGCAGTCCTAAAAGTTGATTTTACATTCCATACACAAACTCAAAGTCATGTATACCTAGACATCACCGGCGGGATGCTTACTAGTTTATGTTATCACTGCAAGATAATGATTTATCATTCTTTATCACCAGATGCTTTACAAAAATTATTCTTGAAAGATAGACCTTGCATTTGGTTATATATACAGCTTGCCGCGGGCAAATTGCTGCTTATCACTTCTTCCTTTTTTGCAGATACATGTCATCTAACATTTTTTTTTTTTGCATTTTTGAGCAATGGTTCTTGTATTCCTTCTTAGTAATTGTAGCTATCCACTGAAAGACACAATCACTTTTTCTTTCAATGAGAGTAAATGATGGTTTTCAGATGGCATTTAGTTCTGACATGAGAGCAGTTATAATACTATGGGCTTTGTGGGGTTGCCATTGGCAATCCTTTACTGCAGTTCAGTTTTGTTATGATGTTCTGATTCATATGGACCACTGAAGCGTATTCTCTCAAAACCATGGTTGTATGTATACAGTAATTATCTTGTTTTTAAGTTTTAACTGATTTAGTTTATCAGTAAAAGATGAATTACTGATTTTACTGATAAATTAATTGTTTCTTATTGTCTGCATACAGATTTCTTTGTAAACTATTAAAACGAAAAAACTGTTTTAAATAAATGTCTACGATTGAATGTATGCACTAACAAAATTACACTGTATGCAAAGCATAGCACTTTTTCAACTAAAGGTAAACATTTGAAAAAATAAAAAACGTGTTTCTCAAATGAGCTGATCAGGCTGATCCTATATTATGCTATTAATTGTTCATAGCATGGCTTCAGTATTTCATGCTATATACCACCATTTTAAACTTCTAAATTTAACATTACAGCAGGGACCATGAAATGGAAAAAACAGCACAATTAGGCAAGATGGGGTCCCAGTGCTAAAAACTACATATAAGATTTTCCTATGCTGGATAAAACAATGAAAAAGGCTAAGATAATGAGCAAAACTCTGTTTTGATTACTTTTTTTACCATTTCAAATCCACAGATGTTGTCAAAATATATGATGCTGGCAATCACCACCATGAGCAATTCTTGGAAGTAATGCATCACTCATCTGCACTGCCTTCTCAGCAAAAAATACAGAGATGGAGATGGTAGATGGAAAAGGCTTGAAGCACTTCACTCTAATCTTAGCATTTCTTTAGAGTCTCTAAAACTAAAGGCATGGATTGTGGCAACAGATGACTGCCAACAGTATACATGTGTTGTCAAAAACCATGTTGCGAGCTCACAGAGAAAAACCATGAAAACTGAGCGTGTCTAAAGCCATACACAACAGGTAAGCTTGCAATGTGATAAGTTGAATTTGTTGTAATCGTTACTAGGTCATTGTTTCCAAAGGATTGTTAAAATCAGGGGTATTATGCTTGTCTCCAGGCCCATAGGCTTGTGGGGTGTCCTGGAAGACTTGTGCAAAAGTTTTATAGCTTTTGTAAAAGTGCCTTCTGTAACAATATCCCCAAGAGTGACAGTGGCAACTGTGTGAGGCTACAAAAGGCAAACATAATCGATTTGAACAAGCAGGCCATTCTGCAATTCAGTTGAGTCCTGCTTGTCGTGTTCCACTGCAAATCACAAGACAAAAAGCTCTGCCAGATTTCACTTATTTCAAAGTGGTTGACCAAGCAGTTCTCTTTAAAGATAGTGTCTGAAATCCATGATAAATTCCTTACTCACATGAAATGATGCACCAAAAAACTGAACAGTCGGCAATCTTGTTCAAATGGGAGCTTGCATGACAAATTAATCTATGTGGATGCCATTAATGTAACTCGTTGAAAGCTTGAAAGGGCATTTTATAAAAATTGGTGCAGTATTGTATCCTGCTAATTACTATATTTGTTTAAATGGTATAAAATGATATTTTTTTTTATTTACAGTGTTACAAACACATGATGATAATCTTTTTGTATTGGCTTCAAGTTTTGCAATATACACATTGATAATGTTCTGCTAGTAACGGTGTTGTTAGGCAACTGTACCAAAAGCAGTAGGCTTATGACTTGTGGACAGTTGCTTAGAGAAGCAGGTGGGAACTGCAGCTGTGACACTTGAAAACATCACCCACCCCAAAAATGGGATTCTTGAATGCCTCAAACATTATCAAAGAGAAAGAGCAGCTAACATAAAAAATAAATTAGAAAAACAGATAAACTTGCTTATTGTTGCTCAGAAATGTTAAATGCAATTAAAAAAATGCTTTTGATGAACAATAGATTACATGTGTGGGACCAAAGTTGACATGATGCTTTACGGAGGCCACAAGATGAGCAAGGTACAGTAAATGAAAGCCAGTGGTCAAAAAATAACTTAAGAGACTAAACTAAATTTACTTTCCGATTTGTCTTCCTTTGTAATTGTTTTAGCATTGCTTGTCTACTCACCAGCCACCTAAAACACAGACTGCATGTTAGCCTAAGTAGCTAATTCAGACTTTAAAGCCATTAAAATAAAAAAAGGAAATTCAGAAATATACTACTGTAAGAAAAACATTGAAATGCTAAATGTTTACAAATTCTTAAAGAAATGCAAGTTAACATGTTTTACAATGGACCCAACATCTGTAAATCTCATACTTGTACGTGAGTTACAAAATGTTTTGTTAATGTAAACTTTTTTTTTTCTCGACTCCCACAAGTGTAAATACACAAGCCTATTATTCTGGGATGTTGAGTAGAAATTTGAAAGACCATTTGCCATGGAAAAAGTTTGGAAAGCACTGAAATACCTTCTTGGCAAAATCCACTATTATGATACAGTTTTCTTTAGTGTAGACGCTGAAGGACTGGCTGATGGAGATGTGAGTGAGGTTCATTTGGGGGGCTCCTACAGAAGCCGAGGGACTGGTGGTGGGAACCAGAACCTGGGAAAAAAGGCTGACTGCACCTGTCAGCAGGCGTCTCCTCATTCTGCAAGGTCCTGCTGGGAAATGCAAATGAGACTCCAGATTTTAGAAAGTGGTATTGGGGTTCATGTCTTTAGGGAAGAATTTGCTTAGGATTTTAACCTTGTTTTTATTGGATTATTGATTTTAACCTCCACATTTCATATCACTTTATTCATTATTTATTTAGTGAAAAGTCAAGCAAAATGACCCTTTTACTGTATTGGCTAACTAAAAAGATTACAATATGCAAGCTTTCGAGGCAACTCAGGCCCCTTTCTTCAGGCAAGATATCATTTATTTATTGTATTTGTAGAGCTTGAACTGCACTCTTGGACACTTTGCCTTTATTTGTAAATAAAAGCACTGAACACTTTACACCAGCCCCATGCTTACTGTGTGTGTCCTCATTTGCTTGGCTGATCTTTGGGCTATTGACGGTTCTTGGTTCAAGTGGCCTCTGAACGTAACTATGAAGGGTGGAGCTGACCCGGACCGTCACAGAGTAAAAGAGTAAACCGAAGGTAGGATGTGAGCTGACAGCATCATTAGTTCAAGCTGAACTCCTTAGCCTCTATGCAACTTATAAAGGTCAGTGTACTAGAACAAAAGCAAAGGGATGAAAAAGACAAGTTTCCAAAATTTTAGCATCATCATCATCCTAAATTTTGCAAAGCAAATCACCTTCCATATGTTAAACACAAAATTAATAATTTGTATGTATATGCAAAACAAACATAAAATATATTGGTGGTATCTGGAATATTTCCCAGCAGTTTTAAGCCCTTTTCCTATTTCCAGCTTAGGATCCCAGCAACATGCGGATCAAACACCTGTTAAAATATACAGTATTCTTCAAATATGCATCAAAAATGTAATAAAAAATAAAAGTTTATTTCTGTTTCTTTTCTTATAACAGATTGCAAAATTAATGAAGAAGTGCCTGAATTTCCATCTTTTCGTTCAGCAAGATTCTTTATATTAGTAGGATCTTTGGTATGTGTGATCAATGGTGTAATAGTCTACGTATGCTGGCACAAGAAAACGAAGAGAAGTGATGAATCAATGTACAACAGTAATCAAAAAGTAATGGATAAGTATTTCTTATGTAAACCTTTTCCTTTAGTATTTTGTTATGTTTATTTTTAATCAGAAAATTTACAATAAAGTAGTATATAGTGGATTCAGACAGTATTCACTTCTTTTTTTGAATTTTTATGTTTCAGCCTTATGCTAAAAACACTTTAATTCATTTTTCCCCACTTCAAGAAACACACAAAACCCCAGAATAACAAAGCAAAAACAGCATTTAAAATTTCTTTTGCAAAAACATGAAAATTAAAAAATGAAATCTCACCTTGACAAAGGTGAAATCTCACATAGCAAAATGTGAAAAAGTGAAGGCGTCGAAACACTTTCTGAATCCACTGTAAGGATGTAGTATATTTTTCATTTTTACTCTATTAAATACTCCTCATTTGTAAGTTTTATCTGTCAAACCAATACTTTATCTGTTAAAAAATCTACTTGAAGTACATTATTTAATAAAAATCACTATGGAATGGTCCATACTGCACATAAGATAATACTAACAATTGCACTGTACAGTAATATTGAATCAAACACATTAACTTATATAATTATTATTTACACAAATAAATGTAAAATGAACAAGAAATTGAAATTTGGTTTAGGCAGGCAGTGAAGCAAAGTGGTTAAGGTTTTGGACTTCCAACTATGTGGACGTAGGTTCAAATCCTGACACTGTGGGACCCTGAGTAAGTCACTTCAACTGCCTGTACTCCAATTGAAAAAATAAATAAATAAATATAACCAATTGTATCTTAGATGTTGCAAGTCACTTTGGATAAACACAGTGGCCAAGTAAATGTATTGTTCCATTGAGACTTTTGGCTGGTATTTGAACCTTTGTTGGAACCTGATCTTTATAAAATGTTGCATTCACAAAGTCTACCCCTCCCACAATCCTTTTGGTAGAAGGTACTGTAACATCCCAGCAAGTTCTGACAGGTTCTGCAATAGCTTCTACCCCCTAGCCATTCAGACTCTGAACACTGTGCTGCCCCCGGCCCTCAGTTCTGCACTTAGTAGTTTATTTGTATGTGGTACGTTTGTTTACTACTGTTGTCTTAATTATTAGTTGTTGCTATTATTTATTTATTACCTACTTCAATGTATTACTGTCTATTAATTTACGCATTATGTCTTACAGCATCTATTTATTGTACACCTCTTTACTTGTCTTGCACTTGTCCTGTGTTATATGTTGTACTGTGGTCCTGATGAACTTTATTTTGTGCCACTCTATGCTGTACTATGGTGTATGGATGGGATGAAAATAAAGCAAGTTGACTTGAATAAATGGATACATTTTGACAAAATGTATTTACTTAAGTGAGCGAGAGCTTAACAACTGTCATATATGTAAACATGTAAGGTAGGATATGGTGAGCCCATACACAGAAACATTTCAAGGTTCTAGTAATAAACACAACAAGCAGATATCAATGGTGGTACCTCTTACTACAAATCTCCACTGTTTCTAAAAGTAGTGCAGTCCACTTCCTCTATCATACATAGGTAAAACAATTGCTGGCTGTATCATTACTGGAGCACACCAAAGTTACAACACCATAAGTGTATGTTGAGGGTATACAGGTAAATAAACGGGGGTAAGTCAATTTTCTGTATTGTTGTGATAATTTTGTTTGGGTTGGCTGTACATCTTTCCCAACACACTTGTGCAAGCACATTGTGTCCGTGACCACAGTACTAAAGTTTTGACATTGATCAGTCAGTTTCTCTTATTATTGTCTAGGTGTAAACATGGGTGTTCTGCTCTCTGTTTGCACTAAAGAAGATTAGTGAGCAGTGATTTGCTTTTTAGGTGCTGAAGGTGTACCAGGAGCTTAAGTCCATAGAAGACATATGAAGACAGTGTTGTACCATGGAAAAGGGCTTAGGAAAAAATTAGGAAGTTCAGAAATGGCCAGACAAGTGTTGAGCATGAAGAATGATCGGGGTGCCTGTTCACATCCTACAACAACAACACTGAGCAAGTCTGTATAACCAGGATCTCAGCCCCAGTACACCCTCAGCCCAAAAAAAGTGGATCAATGCATCGCTGCTGTTCTTTCATGCACAAGAACAAAACAAGAGAAAATGAATGATCAAGGTCAGAACTTTAACACTGTAACTACAGGCATACAGTGTTTCCACATGTGTGTGGGGAAATCTGTACAGCTAAACCAATAAAATTATCAGAAAAGTAAGGATAATATTCATCCTGTCATTTCCAAATTTACCTTATTCAATTGAGGTTAATGTGGCATAGCCAATACTGTTAAAATAAGCAATAAAGCAGGAACCAAACTCTTAACATGGTGTTAGTCCAATCAGTAGCGTAGCGTGGGTGTCAGCCGCCCAGGGCGGAGGAAAATTCCGCTGCCCCCTTATTTAGGTATGGTTCAAATTTTTACAAGATATTATTATTATTTATTGTGAAATTTTGCCGCCCCCTAAAAGTGCCGCCCGGGGCGGGCCACCCCTGCCGCCCCCACTACACTATACAGGACACATGTACACACACAGGTTGACCTACCCAGAGAGAACCAACTTATTGTCATCAATCATCCTACTTCAGGTGACTTTGGGATATTTGAAGAAAACCCATACAGATACAGGAATACCTTGAATATCCATACAGAGTTTCCTGATGAGGTATCTGGGGGCTATAAGAAAGTGGTCCTAGTTAGTGCTCCACCATCCTGTATTTAATTAAGAGGCCCCATATTCAGAGTCATAGTAGGCCAGAGAGTATGCCAGCAGTATCACATGAAATGTAGAAAATAGCAATTCAAAGAGCACATACCCATTGCAGGACGTCCACACACAGGGCCGATTTAAAACTTCAAGCAACTTAATTTAAATGTTTTCTGCGAAATGTGGAAGGTGAAACTGAACTAACTGGAGAAACACCTCCACAGGAACAGGGAATTGCACAAATTCACCACATGCAATGATTAGATATAGGATTTGAACCCAAGATGTGTGGACGTTTTTCATACTGTAGTTAGAATAATCAAATTTTATTCATGGCAGGTATAGTCCCAAGAATGGACTTGAAAAACATCAATATTTATCAGCAGCAAACTGCACTTGGGTTATTTAGAATACTACACTGTTTACAGTGAAACTTCCTTAAAGTTATGCTCTTTGTATTTTCTATTTCAGGAACGTGAGAATCCTGATGGAGTTGATGCAGAGTATTTAAGTATGTCTACTCAATCACCAGCAGCGAGCCAGTCTGAAAAGCAAGGTGAAGAAGTGCTATGAAGAACAGAAGTGATATACATAGCACAAAGGAAAAGGCTCTAAACAGAAGGCCATCCAATGGAGAAAACAATCAGGGCCCACCACTCTGGGGTGGTAACACCTACTCACTGTACCAGGGCATTATCCATTCATCAAGGATTTCTGCATGTCAACTGTATCATCACCAATTGTATAGCTTTATGTTAATATTTGTTGAAATAATCTGTATCTTTCAAAAAAATCTATGCCTAGAACAGCTCACGTTTAATCCCTTGGAAAGATCACTTACAGAACTGGTTTGATTGGTTTTGCGTTTCCAGAGCAAGAAACAAACTAGATTCTAGATAAAAGAAGAGGACATATTGTACACAAAATGATAGAATGTTAGGTCATATCATTTCCCAACTAGACAAAGTGAAATGAATAGCGTTTAATCTATCCATTTAGCTTTTTTTCATGTTAAAGAACTTCATTGTTTAGATTTTTGTATAACCTTGTTCTCATGTCATAAATATCCTGAAATAAATATTCCAGTGATTCTTATGAAAAATATGCATGTACTGATGTTTTAAAGAGTACACCCTGAGGCCAACATGTCGATACACTTGTTAATGTTTTCTGTCCTGATCCAGATGTTCACACTTTGTTGGCAACCAATTGCAATTTTTCTGACGCTTTTAACATTTACCCAAACAGCAAAGCATACCAGAATATATTAACTAAATGAAAAGCCATGTAAACATTGTTTCAAGTGTTATGGATGAAGTCTGTTTCATGAGGTGTCATAATAATGTATGGAACTGAGCACAGGCCATCACAAAAACACATTAGTTAAATAAACAGAGGACTGTCTAGGATGGAAATAGAGTACAAAGTTAGGCTGATAATAGCGTTAAACTTCTTACATGGCATGTCTATAAGCGGAACATGCCAGTATCTCAATTTATACATTTGTTAGATCTACATATATGATAAGTGTTTTTGTATATGGTTTCATATGCATACCTAAAATCAGCCATTTTATTAGATATACATTTGCAAGGCTTTAAACATGTTTACATAAAAAATGTATTATAATGACAATGAAAAGTTTTAAAGCACACAATATTACAAACGAAGGAGGTGTGATACCCAGTATATTTACTTTCTCTGTAATGTTGATGACGTCCTTTTTACTATAAAAATTAAATTTTGCCAGTCAAGCAAGAAGAACATAAACAGATTTAACAAAGAAAATACCAGGAGAGAATTAAATATAAATAACAAGAACATGAATACAGGTTATGGCACCATAAAAAAATCCAGAAAGTTGTTTTATCTTGGCATATATTTCATTATGTAAAAATTGCTTAATGTACAATATGTATTATGTTACCAATTTAAAATTAACACAAAAAACTACCGCATATTTTAAAAATCAGTTCATAGTAACTATTTTAATGTCTATATTTGTGGATTTGGTCTTTCCTAGAACATTGTTACACACTCTGTGAACTTTATATTATTTCCTTCTAAAAGTAATTTGTGGGTTTTGAATCTTATATTTTGTTAATTATCCTACTGAAAAGAATATGCCATGTCCTATATCCATATATATATTTTTAAATATATTTATTGCATTAATGGAAACTTTGTAACAAATCATTTTATTCACATAGAGGAAGATGAGATACAAAAAACTGTTTTATAAAGGGCTAAAGATAATCACACAAAACTAGAAAAAGCAGACCACTTTTGAGTTTTGTGAAAACGTGAAAAATTTACCATACTTTTTTTAGCTCACACAAATAAGATTGTGTATAAAATCTACAAATTATTCTCCATATTTTTATTATTATATTTTGCTCAATCTCAACAAGATGAATTCAGATGCAGGACACTTGTATAGGCATTATAATAAAAAGGCATATCCTCTTCCTTACACCTCACTTTTATAACAGTTGCTCACAGCATAGTGCTAAATTGGTATTACAGCCTGGGAAAGGAAAACTGAGCCGATTCCTCAGGATATTGATTACTTTATGGATGGACATCTGGGACAACAATTTGGCTTACAGCCTGGGAAAGGAGTACATGGTGATGTTTTAGGCAATATCAAAAAACTTTACAGTCTGGGAAAAGATAGATTAAAGAGTTTGAGCAAAATTCATCCATCATATTGACAGCCAGCTAATCAGACACATGCAACCATCATGTGTTGTGAAACCACGGCATGAAACTTTATAATAACTATGCCTCATTTGAAAGCAATATCAGAAGAGAAATAGCAACGACGGAAGAGTGATGTCAGAAAAGAAAACAAAGACACGTATGACCAGTTTTCATCCGATCGTCAGTTAACAGCATTTTCATGAACACAGGGCGCAAGGCAGGAAACAAACCCCGAGCAGGGCGCCAGCCCACCGCAGGCCACACACACCCACACACCAAGCACACACTAGGGACAATTTAGGATCGCCAATGCACCTAACCTGCATGTCTTTGGACATTCCAAACATACCAATTCTGACTTATGCTGCAGAGCCAATTCATGCAACAATGGGCACAAGTCCATCACAGGGCACGCTCATATACAGTACAGACCTACACCACCTCAAACACAGCTAACTTAGAGTCATAAGATAATCCAACATGCACTTCTGAGAAAAAAAAAACAGGACTATCTGAAGCAAAACCCACATAAATACATCCATTTCCAAATGACATGTCCAGGGTTTCAGAGTTGTGGGATGCTACTGCCAGAGCCCATTTCAGCAGTGATGAGACCAATCCTGTCTAACCAACTCTATCACAATGCAAATGTACCCACAATTGTGAATGCTACATGCCAGTATATTTGCATATCCTAGTTAAAAATGATATACGATCAAACAAAACTTTTATTGTAACTCTGTTCTTAGCAAGGCTACATCTTGAGCATCCACATCAATCTGAGATGGCCATTAAAATGACCATTGTTTGAATGTTTAGCAAATTAGACTCCAATCTTCTGGTCTTGTGGTATCAGATGTGATTCTTAAATGAGAATACACATCTGGGGACAACCCGTTAAGAAGTGTGTAGTGATTAGCTACTCTAAAAAGGCTATACCCACAGGGGTTCTTCCTAAAAACACCTGCCCCTAAATCCTCTAGTCTGTGCATTTTAAACTGCCTCTGGGGTTTCAGTGAAAGAGCAAAAGATACTGAACAAAAAACTTGATACTAAGAGAAATTAAAAAGCTAAAATTACTGTTATTCATTCAGGAGCTCAGTAGCCCAAGGTAACAGAAGCTTAATGATTAAGGTGCATGTTGTAATGAGCTCTGCGACAGTGGAAAGAGACAGGCTGACACACATACACACGAAGACATAGACGACAGCAGCTACTGAGTTCCACATGTTTGAGGAGTGCCTCGGTCTGCTATGATATTTTTCTGCCATTTGAACTGTTGCATCACTATATGACATAACAACAGCAAATGGAGCTTAAATAAGCATTGTGGTCAATGGCTATAAAACACGTTCAAATGTTGAGGCTATTCTGGCATAGAATGCTTGCATTTCCAATTAGATAGTAATGTTAAATTTCATTAGTTATTCGTTTAAATGTGCAGCCAGAAGGTGGATGTTGTGCAGTCTCATCTGTGCATCTACTGGTGTTGTTAGGCAGATTTGTTGATTCAAATGCTTTGAGTACGAAAATTTGCATGTCCTGTGGCTCTTGTTATCAGGTCTCTTTAACAGCAGTCCTTTTGAGAAGAGTGTGACACAATGTTTAATCCAAGGCAAATTTTGCAGTTCATATTTTCATGAATATAGCTGCCAGTTTTTTCAAGCCTCTTTCAAGCATTGACATGTACAGTATAATGTTGAACTACAGAAAGCGACAACATACAGTATCATTCACATTTACAGTTTGTCAGTTGGTGCCATTGAATGCCAATGTATAATCTGATGCCACACCAAGTTTTTTTCCATGTATCAGATTATTTTATTTTTAGAACATGCAATGTGCTCTCTGTACACTCCATACACACATTTATATGTCTAATATGTTTTTTTAGGAGACTTTTCGACTATAGACAGTTCATCGTAAAAAGAAGCTTCCTCTCTGTCAGTCCATGTTAATAAGAGCATCTCTGCTCTTGTCAGTTCTAAACCACCACCCTTACTTGAAACACCTCCTTCATAAGACATTGGATTGGTTTAGAAATGTGACCCTCAGTGATCATGACAAAGGATTGGGGGGGGGGGGATAACAAACCTCGGACTGTATTCATAATGAAATGTTATTTGATTTCAAGCTATTTTACATGCCACCTACTTGCTGAGTGGATTGCAGGAGATAGTATTCCCACCCATACAGTTAATCATTCCTGGCATGCAGGAGCAAAACCTTAGTGGAAAAGCTGGAATTCAAGGGAGTGAACATTCACAAAAATCAACACCTTTTTGATTAATGTGGTTGGACGAGTGTAGAAAGATGAGTATTTCCTTAATAGAGATTGAGATAATATGGGGTTAACAATAGAACTGAAATGTTGGGATGTTAGAGAGATCATGAGAATGCTAAACAGGAAGTAGGTATAATTATTGCTTGATATTGAGGATGTAACCATTGTAGCATTCAGCTAAGAGTATTCATAAACTGAATTACAACTCAGTTTGATTTAAAACGAAGAATTCTGATATACTGGTACACAAGGGTGAGCCATGTCTTTGAAGAGGGTCCTAACTCCCAACCACTAATCCTACCCGTAATTGCTAATGGTAGATACCCATTGGTATGTATTACACACAGAGATTCACTAGTTCACATTTCACCTTCAATGAAGATTTAGAGTTGTTAGGTACTGCAACTGGTGAGCTTTCCATCACAAAGTATAAAAATCTTTTTAGTTACTATTTATTATATAATAAAATACAGCAGAACAAAAATCGACAAAGACAGATATACAGTATACTGAAGAAAGGATTATTGTTAATGAAAGTAATTAGTCATTTTAAATCTATGCATTTAGCAGAAATCCAAATGTGTTGGCTGGGATTGGCTCCAGCAGACCCCCGTGACCCTGTGTTCGGATTCAGCGGGTTGGAAAATGGATGGATGGATGGATGGATCTACAACAACTAAATGATACAACTTGACATACCTAAAGAAAAACCCTCAAGTCCCAGCTATTGAAAATGATTTCATTTTCACCTGCATACTGTTGGTTTGTGAGCACTGATTCTTCATCTAGTTTTAAGTTATTTCCCATCCTCTAGTTATTTTTCCAAAAGACAACTATAAAAATTAAGAAATATTGTTATTTCTAATTATTGCTTTTAATTATAATTATAGCTTATAATTAACTAGGTCAGTAAACTGAAACAAAAACATATTGTTGGGTGCAATCCCTCACATATACTTGAATCAAAAATAGATGTTTATAAAACTAATAATATATTACTAGCCAAGAGCAGCTTAGTTCACTGAGCCTAACTGAATGATCAGATATAAATTATTAAAACCACATACCTGTTTCATTATTAAATCAATCCTTTTAATTAGTAGGATATCTGCAAGTTTAAAAACTAAATTGGTCTTTTTCATTTTTGGTCTTTTTCACTCAAAAAATTGGGTATTGTTGCTATTACACAGCTAACTTAATTTGACTTTGCTCAAAATTTGCATGTTTTAAAGTTTTGCATATCCTTTTCTAGTACAATTGAATTATATTTCATGGGTGTGACATTTACAAGTATAATTTTGTGTGTAAACAACTTGAATGGATTTCATTGCTTTAAACCCCCAGCACCAATCACACAAGTCTTTTCAAAGGTATATTGCCATTACTCAATTACCTTATGTTTATTTTACTTAAAATTAATATATTTTTAATTATAAATATTGATTTTTGGAAAACTTTACCATTGCACAGCAACTTGATGTTGATTCAAAACAAAATGAGCAAATTTGTAAGCTCTATGATTCTAATACAAATGGCATAATTTCATAGCCATATAATCATCCTTTGCATTACAACATCATGTAGTAAAGTTGTCAAGAGGACATTTCCCCAAATTATGTGATTTTGTTTTTTTAACATTTTCCAAATCGAAAAGTGTGTGATTATGGGGATGTTTTCCAGATTGTTTGTGCAATTTTTCAATTATTTTCCTTGGCAAACAAGTGTCTAATTGGCATAAATGTACTTCATTTGCATAAGGGACCACCTTTTTTGTAAAGATGTTGCCAAGAGTTTTGGAAATATCTACTTCTGCGTGCAGTGCCAATAGTAAAAATCTTCTTAACTGCCAAATATTTGTACAGTTATGAAAGTAGCTTCAGGTGTGTGTATTTTAAAAAATCTGGCAAAGGCATTACACACCGTACATCATGTCAGAATGCGTGTGGTGTCCATGTGAAGATGGTAGGTATGTGATCTATTAATTATAATCTTGGATGCCTATTCTGGGTTGGCTTGTGTGGATTGATAAATAATGTTATAGGGATGGAGTCTGGTTCAAAACAGGAAAAAAAAATGAATAATTTGGGAGTTTTTTTTTTTGAGTGGCTAATACACAAAGAATGTTGAACATTAGATGTATGGATTTCGTTTTAAATTAGGACAACTTAATTCAATTAAATAGAAATAGGTAACTTAATTTTGCTAAGCAGATCCAACAACTTGTTTTTTTCCAATAAACACTTGTAATAACACAAGATGGGAATGTTTGATTTCCACATCTCTTGTATATTAGAACTACTTATTTCAATTAAATGGAAATAGGCATCCTACTTTTATTAAGTAAATCCAAAGAGAGCTTGTTTTAGTTGCTGTGTCAGGGTGCCACGGTGTCTTTAATGCACACATGTATTCCTCAAACTGCCTTAATGCAATTCTTGGTTGCAGGGACTGAAGCCTGCCTCAGTAGCACAGGGTGTCATGCCAGTCCAGTGCAGGACACACACACATGCACACACCCAATCAAACCAGGTCTAATTCTGAGTCATATCATACACATGTTTGGGGATGTGGGAGGAAAGCCCAAACTCATGCATGTTAACTTTGTTGGGAATGCTAAATTGGTCTGAGGGAGAGTGGAGGGGTCTGTGTGTGTGTGTGTGTGTGTGTGCGCGTGTGTGTGTGTGTGTCAGTGGACCTTGAGATGGCCAGGCACTCTAACTAGGGCTCGTTCCCTGCTTTGAACCAGTAAAGCTGTTATTGACTCTGCCCTCTGTTGACCCTAAATCAGATTTATTGAGTCTGAGATATAATATCAAGTCTGTAATGTTATATCGAGTCTGCTATATAATATACTAGCCGTCCCCCGTGTCTCCGCCCACATAGTAGTGAAACAGGACAATGAGGAGGGCCCAGCCCAACTACTGATGTCACGCTTCCTCCTCCTCTTGGCCCACAGCCTATGCCTCGGATTAGCGCTAATATATCACTCTTGCAAGCTAACTATGATTCTTAGCGTGATGAGAGATGTCGCAAAATCAACCGGAATGTTCAAGCAAATTATAGAAAAAAACACGATCTAAATCCGTTAAGTAGTTCTGTCATTCACTACGATACGTAAGGAACATGCCCCGAGGCTGGAACGTGAGTGAAGAGGGAGCCTCCCTACTCCCCCTCGGCCCGCTGTGTGTCTCTCGGATTCTCACAAATAAATCGGTACCACAAGCGAACTATGATATATAGCTCAATGAGAGAAGTCGCAAAATCAACTGGAATGTTCAAGCAAATTATAGAAAGAAATCAAATCTAAATCTGATAAGTAGTACTCTCGTGAAAAGCATACAGACAGACAGACAGACAGACAGACAGAAAGACATTGGATTTTATATATATATAGAGAGATTAATTCTGCTATATTGTGCATATCTTTTCAATATGGATGGAAAATCAGAGTGCTAGGATTTTTGATTCCTGGGTTCAAGTCTTGGGTTTCCCTGCAAGTATTCCAGTTTTCCTCCTATTTCTAGAATGTCTGGGAATTAAGCTGATTATCAGCTACAAACTGTCCTAGTATGAATATGTGTGCATGACTGTCTGTGTCTAACTTGCAATGAATGTAGGGCTGGCTGCTTCGACACAACCTTAAAATGGATAAGGAAATTAGAAAATGGATGGATGAACAATAACAATTAATCAATGATCAGTTTTGAATGTGCAAGGATTATGTGCAAATAACAATAAATGAAGAGGTTGCTTTATCCTATTTTATTTTATTTTAATTCTTACTTTGTCTTTTATTTTTCTTTTGTCTTTTATTTTTCTTTTCTTCATCATGTAAAGCACTTTGAGCTACATTATTTGTATGAAAATGTGCTATATAAATAAATGTTGTTGTTGTTTATCCTATGTTCAGTGAACAGGAAAGCAGACATGTATCATATATACGCCCTGCGTGGCAGTTGTTGTGTTGTGTTGTGTTGTGTCATCTGCTTTAAAAATATATCAGAGATGTAATGATGACTGATAAATTGTTTATAGCACTGTAAATAAATTACATGATTTATACATTATAAGGCCACTTTGAAAACTAGTTTTTTGAAGAAACAAAAAAAAAAAATGAATATATTTTCAAGCAAAAGATGTAAAAACAGTTTGGATGTCATCAAAAGCCATACTAAGGGAGTCCATTTGTGAAAAAGGCTGAACTTCATTCCCATGTTAAAACTGAGCTCTGGAAATTTGTGTTTTAATGTTTGACATGGTACAAGTGTAGCCTTCTTTTTAACAATTTAATCTATATGAGTAACACAAATATACATTGCCGTGCCACTTTGTAGTTTTTTGTTTTTTTTTAAGAGGGTTAGGGTTGTCTTGACATATATGCCCTTAAATTCAGAAATTTGGAGAACTGAGAAAATGAATCAATGGATGAAATCCATTCACATATACTGTATATTCCATTGTTAAAAATGTGATCAACTTTGCAGCCAAAAACACTAAAAAAAAAGATCCACTAGAAAGCTTCCTCAGGGAATATTGTGCAAGTTATGTATGTGTCAGTACTGTAGTTTAATCACAAAAGATAAATAAACTTGCCCAGTGAAGGAATGTTTATGACTCACAATGTAAAATACTCAGATCTGATAAACGAGATTTAAATGAATGATTAATTACAGCTTATTTCTGTTTTTACTTTTTCTTTCATTGCTGCCTGCTGGGTATAAAGGTAGCTTTTAGAAATATTCTCAACAAAACCTATAAATTTCCTATTTTGACATTTTAAACTTTTGTGGAACAAGTTAACATATGTATTATTACTATCAGAAACCTGGGAGCTTTTTGAAATATGGCCATTAGTACTCTTAAACAATTAAAAGCAAATAACAATATTGGGAAATTTTAAATGAAATACTTTTGAAAAATAAAAGTTCAGTACTACATACAGGCAAAAGGAATTTTAAATAAAACGGGTGATGCTGACCCACCGGAAACAAACTGAAAAAGATTTAGAGATTTACATGGACACAGCATTCTCACCATCTAGCCCATGTGTCAGAATATAATTTAAGGGATGTTATTCTCAGTTGATATAATGGGATAGTGAGATTACATTGTAAATGTGTAAGTAAATATAAATGTAAAATGCCAAGTATTACATGTAAGAAGTACAAATGTTAGATTTGAGTACACAATGGCAAGTCTCAAAATAGAAAGTACACCTTCTGAGAAGGATTTGGGAGTCATAGTGGCCTCAACACTTTCAACTGCTAGACAATGTTCAGAAGCCATTAGAAAGGCTAACAGAAAGTCAGGTTGTATAGCACAGTGTGTTAAAAGGCTACTGTACAAAATGTAATGCAGTGTTAACAGTTTAGATTCATTGTTAGAGTACAAATTCAAAGAGGATATGCTCAAGCTTTATAATGCACTGGTGCGGCACAGTGATATTTCAGTTCTGATATTAATTGTAGTTTTAGTTTTTATTTAATTTTATAAAATTAATTTTTATTTTTATATAATTATAGTTTTCATTGGAGTCAACCATTTTTATTTTTATTTATTTCTGTGTTTAAAATTTTAATTTTTATTTTATTTAGTTCTGACTTTTTTACATAATATTAGTACAATTTTAGTTTTTTTTTTTTTTTTTTCAAATGCTGGCCTACACATATTTCAATGCAAGTTATGTTTCAGTCAACAAAATACACTCACAGTTCATAATGCCGTTAAACACAGCTTGACTATCAATGATGAAACAGATTATGTGGCCTAATGAGCATAGTCAGCAAGATCAAATGTGTTAACCCAAGAAACTAGTCTGTGCAAGCGCATTGCTGTTGAACTTTAAACAAGCATGCATTTCAAGAGATTTGTTCATGCTACAATGACGTCCATTGCACAGATAGCCATGTAGTGAAAATATTCGCTTGATGAGTGCCTGGAATGCAGGTGCACAGACGAGGTCCTCAGCCACCGGCGCCAGAAGACTGTATGTTGACGATTTCTGCTGCCAGTACTGAAACAGTGACGTGTGGTGAGGTTCATGGCTGGTGAGGCACTGACGCCTTCAGAGTCAGATTTACAAATACCAGGGTAGTCCAGATTTAATTATGCAGCTGTTCAACTGACAACCGTCTCCCCGCCATTTTGGAATGCAGGGCAGGTGCTGCCATCTATCGGCAACAAAAATAATTTTAAGTGAAATCTCTACGTGCAGGGCAGGTAATGTGAGTTCTCTATGTAATAAACTTAAATTAAGTTATAGCATAATGAAAATTTGCATAATTAGATCTGGACCACCCAATATATGAACCCAAAAGAGTAGTTTATTCACTATTCAATTGGCAGCCAGCATGCACATTGACTACTGGTTATGATTCATATCTCAACAGCATACTTTACACACACATAGGTTAAGAACATATTTGGCTAAGAAAGAATGTTACATTTATAGCGGTGAGAGAGAGCAGAGAGAGCGCATTTGCTCTGCACCCTCCATGCGTTCTAAATTTGCCGTTGCAATTCCAGAATTCAAACTCATTCAATACAAATGAAAGTATAGAGTGGTGTACAAAAAAAACAGATTTCAATTTTGACCTTAATTTAAATATTTAGTTGTTTTTAAAAGCTTTTAATTCTGATCCATCCATCCATTATCCATCCATCCATCCATTATCCAACCCGCTATATCCTAACTACAGGGTCACGGGGGTCTGCTGGAGCCAATCCCAGCCAACACAGGACGCAAGGCAGGAAACAAACCCCAGGCAGGGCGCCAGCTCACTGCAGGGCTTTTACTTCTGATGCTTTAATCAATTTTAATACAGACTGTTCAACAAAAGTATAACAAGAAAAAGAAAAGAATATTTTATTTAAGGTCAAAATTTAGTTTTTAAATATTGGATTGTTTGTTTCTTAGTATGATCCCATTTTTTATAAAATTAAAAACCGTTCATGGTCTTACCTTTATTTGTAAATGAAGTCCATGCGCCTATCCTTCTCCATGAAAATCTCTGTCACTTTCTTGTAAAAGTCCTCCTTATTTTCCTTTAGCTTTAAAACTCTTAATCTTCCATTTTTGGCAGCCAGTCAGAACAAAAAATAAAAATAAACGGACCTCTGTAGTGCACTTTCTGATATTGCTAATTTATTGGCGCCTCTGTGTAGAAGAACAGCAACACCAAGCACCTGCTGTGCTCACATCCACCCCCTTCAGTGCAGCACGGTACTGTCTGCCTCACTTTGTGCCTTTTCACTGTGGTTTTATGTCTGATCAGCCAGACTAAATATGTCACACACATTCATTAAAGATATTAGCCAGACTGTGGAAAGTCAGGGTATAAAATAAAAGCGTGTACAAACATCATATTGGCGACATACAGAGAGACAGCAACAGGCACGTGCCAATTGCATGTATCAACCCAGTGTGTGAGGGAGAGCGTAGTCCGAGACTCGGCTTGTCTCATCTCGTAGCTGCTGCACCTCGCGTTTATCCCTTATATTTGATCAAGGAAATGTGCAAATTTGGCGATTTTGACTATAAAATTAATCAAAATTATTGAAATCATACAGAAAACAAATTTATAGCACAGACCAGTGGATAAATTTATTTTATGTTATCATTATTAGTTTTTTTTCATGATGACAGGTGGGACCGCATGTCCCTGTATGTAGTGCAGTCATGGTGCCAGAGAAGTGCTGGACTTCCACTAAGTACTGATCCAGTTGGCCCTGCACTGAAACTCCTGAGACCCTTTTCTTCTTCCCGCATGCTACATTTGCATTTATTATCATCTGTTCTGTAATTAAAGTATTTCCACATGTTACTTTATTATGAGGGAATAGATTACGCACACAAATATATGGCCTGATTGGCCCCTCATACTTTTTCGCTTTCTTCCCGCAAACATCTGTGCACAACTCGCCATCATCAACCATAAGAGCTTACTGCTTGAACTCGACGAGCCAAATGTGCTCAACCAACAAGCAAACAACTGAACACTTAGGGCGAACTACAAACAACCCCTCTGCACGGCTGAACCGGAATGAACGGAAATGTTATTGCTGTTTTTTTAGTTCATGCACATATCACTAATTTTTTTTTTTATTTAGTTTTTGTTTCTCTGTTTGCCTTAAATTCGATTCTCATTCTTGTAAATCAAAAAACTATATTTTTAGTTCTAGTTCTCGTTTTTGTTATGAAAATATCACTGGCTCTCAACTGGAGTACTGTGTGCAGTTTTGGTCTCCAGACTACATAAAGACACAGAAGTGTTAGAAAAAGTCAAGAGAAGAGCGACTAAGGGATGAATTATGAGGAAAGATTAAAAGAGCTGAGCCTTTTCAGTTTAAACAAAAGGAGATTAAAAGGTGACATGACTGAAGTATTTAAAATTATAAAGGGAACAGTGATTCGCAGTGTTCCATTTGACTGGAATGGAATATAGTTATAAATGTTATAGTAAGCATATTCATGTTCACTGGAATTTCACTGAAATATATAACTTCTTTACCGGTAATTTTCTATGTGCATTGGGCTCAAAATCTTTCGATCATGCCCTTGTATATATACTTACTTCATATTCCTCTGATTTCTTTGGTCGGCAGGTTCATAATACTGAAACAAAGTGTTGCTTTTTGTGCTTTTATAATCCATAAAAATATTTATATAAGTAAACATTAATCTAGATGCTTTATATTTAACATTTATACAAACTATGCAAAAGTACTGTAGCAAAAAATGATGAAACTCTATATAATGACCTAATTGTTTTGGTGGATAGTCAAAGTCATACTTCTTAAGGAAATGTCAAATCCATATCAGCACCATTTATCTTTCAGGAGTGGATCAAACTGATAAGGGGGTATTGGGAGGGTCCTTGGAGGAAGTATTCATTAGAAAGCCAAGACAAAAGAAATGAAGACAGGTAACACAGCTGTAAGTGCTTCATCAAGTCTACTACTTTTTGAAATTAAGAAAATTGGATAAATATATTCATTTCAATGTAGTCAAGTCTGCCTTATCATATATTGCAATTTCCCTGCATAATATATGCTGTATACATGTGCAGATACTGTTAAAATGAAAAAAATTAAACAGTATTCTTAACATTAATTAAATTTGATTCATAACTCATGATCTCTTTTAAAATATAGCTTAGTGTAGTCCATTGAGGCACTAGTGAGTTGCACAATCCTCTCCAACTTTCTCAGGTGTTCTGTATTGCTTTTTGTATACTAATTCTCTGTAAACAAAAGTGCCATTCTCTAAAATTTTTTTAATGTTATCAGTACATCTCAGTGTACTGTATTCCAGGCCTCTTCCCAAAATAAATGTTCATTAAACATTTGGCCCATTTGTTCTCATTCATCCTGCTCATAGGAACAAACCATTTAATCTGTCTGCATCTAATCAAATCAACTATGTCCACTGTTGTACCCATTTTTCCTGTTATTTCTTTATTTCAAACACTATACTGCTATTTGATTCCAAGCATCCATCTATAACATTTCATCTCAAATGCCCTGGGGCCTCATGTATCAACAGCGCATATGCACAAAAATGTTGCGTATGCCCTTTTCCACGCACACTTTGAGATGTATAAAACCAAACTTGGCTTAAAGCCACACACATTTTCACAATAGTCTCACACCATGTGTATGCAAGTTTCTGCTCAGTTTTGCAAATGGGCAGTACCCAACTTCAAAGCTATAGTTTCTGTGTGGTTACTCTTTCTGATTCATATTTGCATCCATAACAATGGCTTTATCAAACACCAAAATGAATTGCATATTGTTTACAAATTTAATTCACTTTATTGTAATAATTCTGGTTCGGATTCAGCAGGTTAGAAAATGGATGGATGGATGTAATAATTCTGTAACAACATAATGGTGCACAGAATATAGCTGCTTTAGTGTTGTTAAAAGACATTGCAAATGAAAGAATTAGAAGAGAACACGTATTTATAGATGATGAAGACTGGCTAAGTTGATTTTCGATTTTCCAAGAGCTATCCTCTTGGTGCTGTGTGCTGAACTGGCACTGGCTTTACAAAAGCAGACATTGAGGAATTGAGTTCTACCTGCTCCTTTGCAAGTTCTGTCCACCCTCTGTTTTTTAGCCACAGGATCTTTTCAGCGTGAACTTTTTGACCTATTGGGTATTTCACAAACATCACTGAGTCAAGCCTTGCCAGCTATATAGGATGGTATTATCTGTTAGTCATCCAGATATATAAGATTTCCTTACGCTGTGGTTGCAGGGGGAAACATTAAAGTGCTATTCACAGCAACGTCTGGTTTTCGAAATGTAATCGGATCGGTGAACTGCACACACATTGCTATTGCAATGGACCTGGACAAGTTATATCAGCCAGGGATGAACCACCAAAAGAATGAGCTAGCATTACATCATCTATAGCAGGAGAGCCTATAAAAAATGCCAACTCCGCACAGTTGCAGGTGCTTTTTCCAACTAGTGTGGTAAAAGGCAAACAGTCACTTTTAAGGATAGTGAGTCACCTCAAAGAGCCATATAAAGAGCTGAGAATCTATCCGTTGTGGCACTTGGCACCAATGCTACACTACAAAGGTGCATTCAGAGAATGAATTTGCTTATGTAAATAGAAAGGATTTTCTCTCTATTAATATGCTGCTCTAAAAAGTGTGTTGCATTGTGAAAGCACGTAGTGCTGCATAATGTGACTCACAATTGTGGCTTGCCCGTATCTGAGGAGATGTGATATGATGAACCTGACCCTGACCAACCAAATGAAGATTGTTTGAATGTAATTAGCAGAATGTAAAAACAGATAATCAGATGCAACATTTATTTTTTAACCATTTCATTTAATTTGTGGTTGGTATCTCATAGTACAGCCCTTATACTCCTTACAGCACCCACTATTGCATTTTGTGACTCCAGAACAGCGTCCATAAGCATACATAAGCACACAATGGTTTCCAAGGCAGAGGTACGTGCGCAGCCTACGCCCAAAAATGTGCTATGCACAGCATCCCTATCACTGCCTGACATCCACACGGGGGTCAGCTTTTGTAATATTGTCTGAAAGAGAATAAAGGGATGGTGGGCTGTGACTCACCTTTTCACATCTACTTTGATATCTGACCACTTCTGTTTTTTCTTGAACCTTTGAGTGTATCTGTCACACTGTATTACTCCATCAATTTTCTTTTGTTTCTTATACCACTGTTTAAGCATAGTACGCTTTTCTTTGCCTCCATTTTGCATTTGCTGCAATTCTTTTTTCCTTGTGCTTTTGCCATTGTCTGAATAGAGGAGGATATTTGTATTGATTTGCACATTCAAATATGCAAAATTCTGGGAGGAGTCAAGATGGGGGTGTAGGCACTTGCATGTGTGTTAAATTTCACGTTCATTGAGATTTACAAAGGAGAAGTGCATGGAGCTTGGTGTACGCACAGTTTTATGCATCTGGATTTTTTTTGTGAGCACGCACATTTCCAGTTTTGTCTGTACGCCATGTTTTAGTGTGAATTCTACGCATGGCATTATACATGGGGTCCCTGGTCTTGTTCTTGGCTTCTACCTTCATTGTCCATAGCTCAGAGCTATCAAATAAAGTAGAAAATATGCACACTGCTAAAATTCTTGCATTTCATTTTTTAAAATTTTTAATAGATGGCTTTTGCCAGAGCTGTCCTATTCATTATTTCTGTTGAACAGCTCTTATCAGAAATAAATTTATATTGAAGGTATTTAAAACTGTCCACATTGTTCTATTGTCTTCCATTCAAGGTTGTCTCAAGCTTATTATCCTTTTTTTTCTTTCTTTTTTTTTTCAAAATACCATGGGCTCTTCCTGGCTTTTCATTAATTATGATTGATGAGTTTTTGTAGTTTTTCTGCTGTTCTGTTAGTTAAATCAATAATTATCTTCAAATTTTAAGTTGAAAATGTGCCCTTTTTGTTTTGTTTTCTTTGTTATTGAACTTTGCAAGCTCATACAGAGCTTTGATCACATATCATTCCAAGTAGAGATTTTCATCATTTATTATTTCATTAGCCATGGTACCTGTTGAAGACAGGTAATAGAATAATATAAAAATATGTGTTATTTCTTGCCCTATGTGTACCTTCAGCCTCTGTATTTGCATGTGTCTGAACCTCTCTTCACTGGCATTCCCTTTCTTGAGCATGTTCCCATATAGCCTGCTTCTCAGACTCTGTCATTATTTTCTTGGCACTTTTCTCGTCTCCTGTCCGATTTTATACTTTCCATCTTTGAAGGCGACTCTCTCAGTATGTGCTCTTACTTCTCATTATGCATCTCACACTTGTGCTTCCTTTTTCATTGCATCACCAAAGTCAAACTGACCAATCAGAATGCTCTGAGGGACTGGACACAAAGACTTTAGTATTTTATTTTTATAGATAACTGCATTAAGAATGATGATTCTGGTACAATATTCATTTAAGAAGATATATGTAAGACAGTAATTAATATGTTTATTATAGTAAACAGCTTAGCAGACCCAACAAAGAATATTTAAATAAAACATAATTTTTAAAAAAAGGAGAGGCACCATTTAGTGTTTTTTTTTTTTTGGTTAACAAAGTACTATTTTCTAAAATAACAGATATTACTAAATTTGTAAAATTACCAAGAAGTGAATTTCCTAAAGATAAAAGAGCTCCTACATCCTTTGTATCCCTAGTTACAAATGTTTTCCATATTATTCTTTCTAATAAAAAAAAACCCAACTATGTCATTAGTATATTCATTATTTTTTCAGGAACAAATCTTTCAAGGGTTGGAACAGAAAGAACAAGTTAAGTTCCCTACTCTTCCCACTGAGAAAGCCTATTCAGGTAGCTCATTTCATACCTTTAACACAAATTATCCATCCAACACCCTGCCTCCTCATCCCAGTGTCTTAATTACAGACATTTCATTTTGTTTAGAATTTGAACTCACTGCTGTTCAAAATGATCTCAACAAGGTCCTTGGTGGTGGAGCCTATAAGAAACTCAGAAAGACAGAAATAAAGATGGACAGGCCAGCTGTAAGTGTACTCTATGAATTCGACAGTCATATGACTGATTTTGGTATCTTAAGTGTCTCACATTATGTATGAGTACGTAAGTCTGAATTTGAACATCTGTTTTGCCAACTGTTTGTTACTAATAGCAGGTTGCATGAGTTTCAGGGCAATACATTGTTGCTAGCTAGTAGTAAAATGTACGCTAATTTCCAGGAGAGTGCAGTTGCATATCCTCTGGTAACATGATGTCACCAGTCAGGGTAAGTCCACAGCATACTTCTGTTTCTTAGTGCAATGCATTTAAGTTGAGCACAGAATGAGCCCATGGCTGCAGTCTTATAAGCTGTTATACACAACAATTCATGGCTATTTTTATACATTTTATTCATTTAGATATCAAATCTCTTTTACAGATCCAGATGTCTGATCAGTTGGGAAGGACATTTCCCCTTTTGTCGGTGGAGAGGGTTAGCCCAGGTACATCTGAATTTACACTTCATTTGTCAGACATACCTATTTTAAGTAAAGAACTTTGTAAATAGGAAGTTAAATACAATAGACAACAGTCACGTTTTTGTGATTCTAAAAAGTCAATACCTTTACAAGTGTAGTCAAATAAGTTCAGAACATGAGATATAAGGTAACAATCGATGGCCTAGTCTTCATAAATTATGTAAATTTTAAAACAAGTTTTCCATGAGGCTGGGGAGTAATAAAAAAATTATAATGTTGCTGCCAGTGCTGCTCAATGATCATTTGGAGTCCTGGGTGGGGTGGACAGACATCGCCTCTCATTCTCCATAGTTGGTAGTTGGTATTAATAAACTTCAACAACCACGGGGGCGTTCCACCTTGTTGTCCATGCACCCATTAACTTTTATAAATGCTGCCCCTCAGATGACATCGTCCTTGTCGGCTGCCTATGTCGTCTAATGGATTGACCGGCTCTGGTTTCAGTTCTGCAGTGTATAGAAAGGACTTTGAAACTGCAAACAACTTTGCCACCCTGCAAAAGCAGATAATGAAAGCCTGATGGGAAGAAATGTTTTCAGAATAGTGTAGAGTTATGCTGGACCATACTTCTGAAAGCTATGTTAAGCAGCCCCAGAGTTTCAAACCGGGTGTGGCTGGAATTACGAATTAACCACGACATTCTGAATGAGCTGCAGTAGACTGATTACACAATCTTAAACTCCAATGATGGTGCAGTTGTGATGTACATCATTTGTAGTAAGAGGTAGGCTGAAGATATGGTTGGGTGGAGTGGGTGATCCTCCTCATATTGTATGGGAAAGATGATAAGGGTCAGTAGAAGATATTTGTTAGGCAGTTGCTAGGTTTAGAAACACCTTCTCTTGCAGTACCAAATTCAGATCTGTTTAGCTTAGTTTTAAAAAGTTCACTGACAACTTTGGTTTGTTTCAGGATCTCAAATGGCTGATAGAGAAGACAATATTGAAACAGTTGTCTGTGGAGGAGGCTGTTCAAGCCAAGTAAAGGCAGACAATGTTATTGTAAGTTGATTCCCAGCAATTTTCCTTCATTGTCTTCACAAATAATTTGTTACCTAATGTTTAAATATGGCTATATTGCTATGTTCCCTAAAAAACTATTGTATTTAAAACTTACGCTTTGAAGGTATGTAATAAAAAAATTAGTTCAATAAATGCCATGCAACATTGAAACTTTTCACTTGTATTTTTTATTTTCATTTCTAACAAATAGCATGTTCAGTGACTCATTCAGGGTCACACAGTGAGACACAGACTGCAAATGAGAGACCTTGGAATTTAAAATCCAAGGCAATGGCCACTACACCACACTACTTAATAATGTATAGAACATTATCGGTTAGTAATGGAACTGCAAACTCTGAACTGAAATTTGAAAGTTAAAATGGAGGGCAGCATGGTGGTTAGTGCTTTTACCACTTGATTCAGGCATCCAAAAAAATGCACACAAGTCAATTGTGAGTGTGGATGTGTGTATGGAGTGTATTGCCCTGCAATAAACTGGCATCCTATCCAGGCTTGGTTCTTGTTTTGTATCTGAGGCTGATGGAATACGTTCCGGCTCCCAATTATGCCATAATGCAATAATCAGATTTAGAAAAGTATATGTAAATGTCTGGCTTTGGTGCTTTTAGGTTATTACTATTTGGATTAAACCTTTGACTTCCAAGCGTGATCCAAATTTTGAATTTCTATGTAACAAAAACACTTGAATTTAGGGACCCAGTCACATAGTTCTTCCACAGTTGCCTAATACCAAAGCTCCAGGATAGTTGGTTATTTGTGTTTAGTTGGCATGTTTGCTCTGTGTCCAAACTGCATTTCCTCCAGGTATTCTTGGTACACTCCACAGTATATAGTAAACCGATTAAAGACTCCAAACGTAGCCAATATCACTTAGTATGGGAAGGTGTGTGCCCTGGACTGGTGTCCCATTTGCAATGGATTTCTGCCTTCCAGGTGTTGCTGTCATGGTGGCCCTGACTTTCTGTGTCTGTGAACCAGGTAAACTGGTCAAAAATGGATTGATTTAAAAAGATGAGAATTGATAATTAGTGCATTTAAGAAAACAAAGACACATATATGATATAGTGGCCCAGTGGTTTATGCTATTCCCCCATGGTTCAAGATTTCAAAGCCCACATCTGGTGTTGTTTCTGTGTGTTATCCATGTTTCTGCATTGGGTTTCTTCCCATATTTTAAAGCTTTGCAGGTCAGATTGACTGGTGATTCCAAATTGGCCCATTGTCAGTTGAGTGGGTCCTGTGAAGGACTAGCAGACACTCTGTTCAGGATTGACGCCTGTCTTGTCATCAAGCTGAAAGAAATGGTGTTGGTTCTCTATTCCTGAACTGGATTATGAGGGCCTGAGAATATTATGCAATGTTCAAAAGATATTATTTATTTTAATAGTAGAATAGTCATTGTTGCTCACACAGGACCTCCTTGAATGCATTTATAGGTAGGTAATTTTGTAGGTATTAACTCTAAACAAATTATAGTTAGGGCGGCACGGTGGCGCAGTGGGTAGCGCTGCTGCCTCGCAGTTGGGAGACCTGGGGACCTGGGTTCGATTCCCGGGTCCTCCCTGCGTGGAGTTTGCATGTTCTCCCCGTGTCTGCGTGGGTTTCCTCCGGGCGCTCCGGTTTCCTCCCACAGTCCAAAGACATGCAGGTTAGGTGGATTGGCGATTCTAAATTGGCCCTAGTGTGTGCTTGGTGTGTGGGTGTGTTTGTGTGTGTCCTGCGGTGGGTTGGCACCCTGCCCGGGATTGGTCCCTGCCTTGTGCCCTGTGTTGGCTGGGATTGGCTCCAGCAGACCCCCGTGACCCTGTGTTCGGATTCAGCGGGTTGGAAAATGGATGGATGGAAATTATAGTTAAAACGATTTATACCTCCTTTTGAGGCTACTCAAGAAAGAGCAGAATTCTCGTAATCAAGCACTTGTGAAAAGAGAGACATAATAAAAGAAATTGAACTTTATTGCCAGTCAACATAATTGCTAGAAATATCTCTTGGTGTGACATCCGTACACATAACTAGGTAAAAACAATAAAACCAAACAATATTCAATAAATCACACCATAACAACACCACAGTAGTGAATTCCTTTTGAAATAAGCTGTTCATGTGTCTGCGTGTGCAGTACTATAAAACTGACAAGTTTCATAAAGTGTGTATTCTTTCAGTATTTTACTATTAATTGAGAGAAATAGTGTTTGACATGTATAATCACAGGGGGCAAATACAATAACTGAGCACACCTCTGTGCACCACCCTGACATCTTGAAACAAGCCTCAATACTGAAATAATTTGTACTATTTGCCAGTGGATCTTCTAAAAACATTTTCTGCTTAATTATATGTAGTCCTGCAGTAAAAAGTGCATTTTTAAAATGTCTTAACATGAATGTTGTTCTTTCTTGCAGAAGGAAATGTATCAAGGACAGGGGGCAAAAGAACAAATGATGTTCCCCTTTTTGCCTTCAGAAAGAGCACACTCAGGTACTTTTTTGGATGACTTTTTAGTTGTATGGCACTTTGGTCAGTACTGTAGCCTTGCAGCTCCAGGAGACAGAACTCAGATCCTGGCATCATGAAGCATGTACATGTCATCCAAGTTCTGGTGTGTTTTTTTATCCTACATCTTACAGATACTGTGCCTAACCTCTTCACATATATTATTGGTGTTCAATATTGAATTGCAATAGATTAAATTTGCATTTTTTGCTGAATGCATTAGTATTCAAGGCAGCACTGTGGTCTCTCACTCAACATTTTGGAAAAGGAATGAAAGGCAGCAATGCACAGAATTCACTCGAGCTCCATATGTGCAAAGCATACAATTATTCAACTTAAAATCATCTACCAAGCACATCTGTCTTGTTTAAAATTGTCCAAAATGTTTCCAGGGTAAGATCCAACCTGCAAATGATGCAATCAAGTTCCACTCTCACTGGGCCACATGTTTTGGGCCTGCACCAAACTGACATGATTTTGGACCAAAATCTTTAAATGCCTATCAGACAGCCTTGGCATCACAATCCCTCCTAATCCACTGACAGCTGTGTTTGGTGTACCTCCAGATGGGCTTAAAGTGGAGAAGGACAAACAAACTGTAATTGCCTTTACTACACTATTGGCACGTAGACTTATCTTGCTCAACTGGAAGAATCCTAACTCACCTCTTTTCAGTCATTGTGTAACCAATGTTATATACTATTTGAAATTGGACAAAATGAAATACTCACATACTCACTTAGAGGATCTGTGCAAAACGTTTTTAAAACCTTAATTAAAAATATTTTACAATACGCATTTAAATTGAGGAAGCGGATTCTCTTCCCCTTTTTATTCTATTTATTTATTTACTTACCTTTTCTACTATTAAAGTTTCATTATGTTGGCCTAGCTCTCTTTCTTATGTGTGGAGGTTGACTTGATTTGAACCTAGTTTTGTAAAATTTGACTTGCTTGTATGGAATGTTGTTTGATTTTACTAAATTCAAAAAAATGTTAAAAAAAATAATAGATGAGCTATTCACTGGTCTACAAAAAATATTTTTTGTTTGCTACTGGGAACTTCAGACTAGCTTTTTCTTAAGTTTTTTACATTTATTTCATATATGAAATCAGAATTAAGCTACCACGTCAGATTTTTGAGATACACATCATTGCTGTTTTGACACTTTTGAATATCAATATAATATTTCAACACATTATCTAGAGTTTAAACTATGTCCCAACACAATTGTTTTGATGTGTTTATTCTGAAAACAAAGACGATACCAGTGATACTTTAAAACAAGTTTATGTCAATTTACCTCAATATAAAAGTGATGTCAGCATACTCAAAAATTTTTGATGCAATTGCTTTTGCATCTGTACTGCACTGTCTCCTTGCAAGATCCAACAGCAGTCACCCATCATGCTCGGAGTAACTTTTCCCTGATATCGGTATTCCATCACTTTATATCTTGATGAAATATTTTCCCATGCTCATTGCTGTCATTGCTTAGATTTGATGGAAAAAAGTCGAGATGAGAATGTAAAAATTCTGGCTCCAGTAAGCTAATATACTTTCAGCTCAGATCTCAGAGCTGAGATCTCCTCAAGCTCAGCATACTTCTCTACACTGTGACTGTCAAGAAAATTCTGGACAACCTGCACGAATGAGGTTGCTTATTCAGTTGGCTTCAGTTTCCTTTTGAACTGATTGTCAAGCATCAGTTCACGGACTTCAGGTCCAACAAAAACACCTTCCTTAATTTTGGCTTCACTTTTCTGGAGACCAAACTTATTTCTTAAATGCTGAAACGCATCACTTTTACTGTCCAGTCAACCTAATTGTCCAAGATCTGGAACATCATAACTAAAAAACGGGACGTGCTGGACGAAAATGGTCTTCAGATTTGGAGTCAGCAAGTGAAATTTGTTAAAGTACAGGTAAAAGAATCCCAGCAGTAAAATGCTTGTTGACCAGTGTTATCCTCCATTTTCCTGATATAACATATTGGGTCACTTGTACACATGACTCAGATTTTGTACAGTGGTAGCATATACATGATTGGATCTCTTATTGTATCTGACAATGCAAATGACTTGATATCTGGGACATATGATTTGCACTTGGACCTTCAGTCAGTGTGATACTATCTTCCTGTGAAGAAGATACATAACTTCCACCTTTATCTTTTCTCCCCTGCTATCCTTTCCAAGGCTTGATAAATCATAAACAAAAAAAAAGTTTGCTTTTAGTTTTAGGTTCTTTATTATAGTCTTTTCTTCATTTTTTCTTTTACAACAGAATTTGATGTTTCTGCTGTACAAAGTGAGATTGATAGGATTCTTGTTGGAGGATCCAATATGAAATCTAGAAGGCCAGAAGGAACCACAGACACAACATCTGTAAGTCAATCTATGAGAGGTATTTTACAACTTATTGAGCTAAAGTGACTTTTAAAGCTATATATTCATTCTGGTCTAGGTACATATTATTGTTTATATGTACATGTGTATATGTGTTGTTATTCGTAGTTACAAAATGTATCCAGGCATAATGCTTGAAACTTTTGATTGTCTCACATGATATATTGTTCTTTAATTGTTGTATATTATTCTACACCATTGAGTTGTTCTAAGTTTTCCACAGTGAGAGACATTGAATCTTTTCTGGCCAAACTTCTGACATTTGAGGTCTTGCACCAGTTCCACTACAGTAATCAAAGAGTTTGATATTAAGAGGCAGTAACAAGTAAGGCCAAGATTTAATTTTCAACATAATCTCTATAAAGAATTTCACATTTATTTTAACATTCCCTAGACATTTCTACGGCACTATTACTTAAGTAACCTTTTGCCTGTAGAAGACTTGATGCCTTCTTCAATCTCATATGGTAGCTGCTCAAATTGAAAATAAGTTGATTGTCAGGCAGGGTGAGGTCTGGAGAGTAGGATATGTGTGCCTCTTCTTTGAATCAACAGTGCACCCTTTGCTCAAAGAGGATGACCAACAGCTTTCCTTTCTGGATTTTCCCAATTATCATAAAGTAGCTGTCCCCCACGGCTCCACCAGCGTAGTAGTGAAACAGGCCAACTTTAAAAATCAATAATAAAATTTAACAAATGTAATAATTTGTATTGAGAAGAATTTATATTGATAGCTTTCATATCCAAGGGCCTCTTGATATACAATATTTTTGGTTTTGCTATCAAGGTCGAGAATGTAGCTGTGAACTCTTTACCAAAAATATAAAAAGTTGGCAAGGTATCTCTGGTCAAGCGGAAGGTAGGTACTCTCCAACATCAAACATTGCCACTGTATCGGATCGTGTTCAGCTCTGATGGGAGCACGTGGCCGTGATATCTCTGCCAATGAGCAGGTACCATCTAAAAGACTCGTAGCTGTGATCTCTCTCTAAAAAACATCAAAGGTTACTCTTTAACAATCTCTTGATGATAATGTCTACTGAACAAACAGGTATCACTAGTTAAGTGGAGGCAAAGCATGTTCCAACATGTGGCGAGAGGTATAGTGACTCAAACGGAGGCTGGCGTGTGAGTGAGGAGGGCTCCGCCTGGCTCCCTACTACCGGAGGTCCTGCCTCACCATCCCTTCTGCCCGCAGCCTGTCTCTCAGATTCACGTGAATAAATCGGTGCCACAACTGAACTGTAATACTTAGCACAATGAGAGAAGTCACAAAATCAACCAGAATGTTCAAGCAAATTATAGAAAAAAACATGATCTAAATTCATTAAGTAGTTCTTTTGTGAAAAGCAGACAGACAGACAGACATTGGATTTTATATATATATATATATATATATATATATATATATATATATATATATATATATAGATGACAAATATTGATCATTTACTTGGGTCTTTAGATAGATAGATAGATAGATAGATAGATAGATAGATAGATAGATAGATAGATAGATAGATAGATAGATAGATACTTTATTAATCCCAATGGGAAATTCACAATTTTACAGCAGGAAAATCAATATGCGGGCAGCACGGTGGCGCAGTGGGTAGCGCTGCTGCCTCGCAGTTGGGAGATCTGGGGACCTGGGTTCGCTTCCCGGGTCCTCCCTGCGTGGAGTTTGCATGTTCTCCCCGTGTCTGCGTGGGTTTCCTCCGGGTGCTCCGGTTTCCTCCCACAGTCCAAAGACATGCAGGTTAGGTGGATTGGCGATTCAAAATTGGCCCTAGTGTGTGCTTGGTGTGTGGGTGTGTTTGTGTGTGTCCTGCGGTGGGTTGGCACCCTGCCAGGGATTGGTTCCTGCCTTGTGCCCTGTGTTGACTGGGATTGGCTCCAGCAGACCCCCGTGACCCTGTGTTCGGATTCAGCGGGTTGGAAAATGGATGGATGGATGGAAAATCAATAAGCTCTACAATCTCAACATCAGAAACATTTTTCATGTGATCTTCCCAGCAATAGTTTGGATCTTGAATTTTTTTGTTGTTGGAGAATCACCATGCTTGTATTGTTTTGACTGTTGTTTGGATTCTGTGTCAGTTCCCAGTTGTGAAATGTTTCCTTAATTCCTCAGTCCAAATGAACCACTGGCTGCAATGATGCTTTATTTCAGAAATCAATTTTGATCATATGTAGATTTTGTTTTTGTGTTTAAATTATCATTTCAAATGCATAATGATCCCTATAGTGTCTACTGTCTCATACTCATACTTCATCACTCTTCTGTTCTTTATTAAAATTCACCAAATGGTGTTGTTGATGATGAAGTCAGTCAGATTTTTGTTCATCTTCAGACAACATCCTGTCACAACAGATTTGCCACTGAATGATCGGTGATGGAATAATCTACAAAAATGAGTCAGGCTAATCATGAAGAAGCTATAAGGAACAATTAAACTTGTGAACATAAGGTGTGACGCCAGCTCAAAACTGATGTATATGGAAAATATATTCTGTACTAGACCAATGAACTTGAACTGAGTTTCTTGAGAGACACAAACATATATCTGCAGTTTTTCAACAATCCTTGTAATTGCTCTCATTTCTCATGCATCAGATAGATAGATAGATAGATAGATAGATAGATAGATAGATAGATAGATAGATAGATAGATAGATAGATAGATAGATAGATAGATAGATAGATAGATAGATTTACAGTAGTTTCACTTTTACTGTTGGCTTTTTACCATTTTTTTGTTTTACAATCTCTTTGTATGATTTTTCTCTGTTAATGTGCATCATTAACATAACATTCTTAAGTAATTGAATTCAGGGACACTAGGGCTGCAACCAATCCAGGCAGGGTTAGGTCTAAGGCAGCAATCATCCTTGGACAGCACAGCAGTCCTTCACAGGAACTCTCTCTCTCTCTCTCACACACACACACACACACACACACACACACACACACACACACACACACACACACACACGCACACACACACATACACACAAAAAGCCATTTAGAGCCTTCAGTTCATCTAACCTGCACTTCAACAAAAGAACCAGGAGGTAACCACACACAGACCTGAAAAGAACATGCAAAGTCCACACAGATAATGACCAGGTACATGATTAGAACCCAGAACTTTTCATTTATGAGGTATCAGCATTAACATCAGCCTTGATGTGCCAACCCAAGCATAGCATACCTTGCATAAAATGTTTTAGATACTTGTTATATTCAGTAATGCATATGTGCTTTGGGAACATTTTTTAACGAAGATTATGAATTGAAATTAAATTAAAATTGTTGTCATGCAAGTAACCATGGCTGTAGTGAAGTAGTACAAAATATTTGCCATTGTGAAGGATTGGTTTAATAAGGTCACTGCCTTGTTGATTCATTAATTACTGATCAATTTTCTGAATTTGCATTATGTAGTTGCGATTAAGAGTACCCAAGCCTATTCTTGTAGCACAAGACACAAAATAAAAACTGATTCTGCATGGGACATTAGTGTATTGCAGCCAGACAATCTCAATGGGCAAGCTTCTAATTTACCTTAAACACAGAGGAAGTAGGAGGGAATGCAGGGTACCCAAAGGAAAACCCATGCAGAGATTTAAAAATCATTCTAAGTGAAATCATCTGAACAACTCCTGTAAACATGATTATCGCTAATTTAATTGATCGTGAACTTCAGTAAGGCTTTGTTGTTTCATTCTCTTAACTTCACCCGTACAAATGACACATTAGATGAGATGTGCACCTAATGTCCTAAACCTTTCCCTGCCCCACCTTTTAATCATCATTACATGTATTTTATTCAATTTAGATATGTGTGTCATGTTTTCTGTTTCAATGTTTCCAAAATAGAAAGATTATGAGGAATTTGAAGAAAAAAAAGAAATGACATTTCCAGTTCTTCACACAGGGATTGAATATTCAGGTACACTCTCCTTATCTATTAATCTAAATGAAAAAGCAAATATTCTCAACTTTCCCTTCTAATTATCTGGGTGACATTTTTTTTCCCTTTTTAGAATTTCATCCCATTGCTCTACAAGATTTTATAAACAGGGCATTTTGTGTGGAAGCCAGTCCAAAAGCCAGAAAGGCTGAATGGAATTCTGTAAGTGGATTTTGTTACAATAATGGCATACTGTGTGTTGTTGTTATTGGTTTTTTTTGGTCAGCAGTGGCATAGATATGGCATACAACTGTCCATATATATAGGCTTTACCCATTAATTTCTGAAGCCATCTAATTAAATTCAGAGTAGTTACTCAGAATCTATCTCACCTTCATGGGTACAAAGCATTGATAAATCCTGAAGAAAGTGTCAGTTCTGCACAGGGCACACTCACCCACATAGGTCCAATTTAGTGCTGTCAACCTAACTTGAATTGGCAGGAAAAACTAGAATAAACGAAACAAAAAAAAAAGGATGTAAAATGTCTCCGTCACAGTAACCTGCTATTGTGTATCATGTATATAATTTAAATTCTATTAATATTGCAAGTGTCCAAGGGTGTTACTTACAATGGCTCAGTTAAAAACAGACAGCACAGAAAATTAAAAGGTTTATATAAGGGTAGGTTTGGTTCAAAAGAAGGGAGAGCTAGAGGTGTAGGGGTTGTGCTGGAAATAAAGGTTTCTATCACTCTTCTGACACACTGTGTAATCCCAAGCCACTTAGTTCTTTTTAATCAATTATAGTCTGTTTTCAATAATTAAAACTTATACTTATCAGAATACAAATTATAAATTAATTCTTTAATTTATGTGAAGACTATGTATCTAAGCATTTTATGCAGTGGCTAAGAATATAAGCACTAACTTCAAACATATTTGATTGCCATCCCATAATTCATTAACCCTTCAATCAACTGTTTGTCCCCAATGACAAAAGGCGAATTTAAAAATTGCTTTTTTATTTTTATTAAATACAAAAATATGTAGTACCTACTGTATGTTATATATTAATTCCATTAGAGAACGTCAAAATCCGTCCATCCATTCTTTTATTTATAAATGACCGTAACCTAATTTTAAAGACATGAGAGGCCTGAGATCCTGCTAGCAGTATTAAATGTAAGAAGGTACCATTCCCGGACATTGTGCCAATTTATCACAGGGCGCACACACAAGCACACACACAAAACAGTACCAGTTCAGTGCTACCAGTTAATCTAACACACATACCTTTGGGATGTGGGAAAAATACACGACTATGTGGAAATAAGCATACAAAGAAACAGCAATAACAAGTTCTAAATAGTCTATGACCAGCCGTGATGATTGCACTACCTTAATGCTCACAGAATTCTATGCTAAAAAACGTAACATTGTAAAATGTAAAACTTTCCTTAAAACTTCAAGGAACAGTTTTTTACATGTAAAAATGTAGTTTATTATATGTTTGTTCAATTAATTAATACATCCTCTTCTCAGGAACACAATAATGAATTTGCGGGTTTCAAGGAAGGAATACGGTTTCCTGCTCTGAATATGTCAAGCACAAAGTCAGGTACTGTACGTCAATGCAAAGTTGAGTCGCTGAGTTCATCTCTGTTATGAAAAGAGATTCTTATATGGTGTCAGAACACACAGTTGTTAAAGTGCAGAAATGATATCTCCATTTTGGGCTATTTCCCTGAGGGTTTACAAATTGTCAATTTCCACAGCAGTACACATATGTAATCTAGATGTGGTCATTCAGTGCCTGGTTGCTCAATGGTGAGTCTGTGACTAAAGTAATGGATGACTAATGAGGTGTCTTCATTGCCTTACCTGAGCCTCTCACTGTTTGAATGGCAAGTGTGGCAATCCAGTGGTGATGATTGTCCATCTGTCCATCAGAGCTTCATAATGTCTTCAGCTTTTTTCCTGAATGGACTTCTTCCAGAACTGTAGTCCTCATTCCACTGGTCTTTAATAGTATTTTTAGTATAATAATATTACTAATGGTATTATTTTCTGGAAACTGGAGCACCACAAGGAACAATTCTGTCTCCTTTTTTCTTCACTCAATATACCTCGCACTATAAATATAACACCAGATCATGTCACCTGCATACATTCAGAGATGATTCTACACTTGTGGGTGTATTGATAAGGGGTGTTGGAGAGAGAATATGACTCAGGTGGGGAACTTTGTTTCTTGGTACAAAGAGAATTGTCTGCAACTTCATCAGAACCAAGGAAATGGTTGTTGAATTTCAATATGCCAAAGAGCCTCTATGTTTGGCCACTACTGGGGGAGTGGATATAGAGATGGTGCACTCTTATAAGTTCTTGGGGGTCCACATCCATGACAGGTTGGACTGGTCTCATAACACTGAAGAATTATATAAGAAAGGGCAGAGCAGGCCATTTTTTCCTAGGAGACTGCATTCCTATAATGTGGGTAGAGACACTACAACTCTGTGATAGCTAGTGCAATTTTTATACTGTAGAGTGATGGGCTGGCAACATCACTTCAAAAGAGGCCCACTGAGTCAACAAAGAAATTAAAGGGGCAGATTCAGTTATGGGGCACACTCTGGACCCGATGGAAATGGTAACAAAAGAAAGAATGAAAATTATGCCATTATGAACAACTAGCCAACCCGCGGCGTAGCATACGCCACATAATTATGTATTGATGGGTGAACACTTCCTGAAAGACACAGTTGTCCAAATGAGGTGGGTTTGAGGATACAACTGTAAGTGAATGCAAAGATGGAACTCTGGAGAGAGGGCGGGGAAGCGGGCCCGAGAGGTTTCGGGTCCTAACCGTCCAACGACGGGTCGGCACAACCGGTAACGATCCTTCCACAGGTTCACCTATGGAACCCGTGTTAGGACATTTACATCCTCTAGATAGGCAAGTTTGATCATCTGACGCCCATTCCGCCCCCGCCATTTTAGTCTGCCGATTTCTTAAGTCATCTCTTAGTCATCGTTCAGTACGCACTGCCTGATCATGTGTCTGCCCCCAACTCCTCACCTGAATTGCTTTCATCTGTGTACAGTCCACATGCACTTGTGAGTCACGCTGGCTGTTAATTTTCCACACACCGTCTCAATCGCATGCACCTGTGAGCCACGTTCGGGCTGGGTGAGGTTTCCCGTGTTGAGTCCAATTAAGCTAAAGGCTCCACACCTGGTGGTGCCCTTCCATCAATTCCTTTAAGTTTCAGCTTTGCAACCATACTCCCCTCAGAACCCAAAGACTTTGGTTACCCGGTTGGCTGCCCGGCAGGTCATGGGAATAACGCCGCCGGATCGCCAGTCAGCATCGTGTATGGTCGGAACTACGATGGTATGTGATCTTCTTCTTTCGTTCTTGATTAATGAACACATTCTTGGCAAACGCTTTCGCTCTCACGCCATGTTCGGCTGTTTAGTGAATTGTTAGTGGGCGGGGCTCTGTGAGTTGGCGGGCGTGGCTGTCTTGCGTGCGTCTTGCTTGCCGTGGACTTAGTGAATTATATAAATAGATGCTGCACATCCTCTCTCTGACACACTAACACCAAGGACTTTCAGTCATCGATTCATTCAGAAGAAGTGTGTCAGGAAACACTACTGGGGGTCCTATATGCCAAGAGCAATTCACATGGATAATGCATATTTTTTGATTTCTGTTTATTGATTTGGTGTGTGTTGAGGGCATAGTGTGTGTATACAGTATACTATACGCATCTATCTATCTATCTATCTATCTATCTATCTATCTATCTATCTATCTATCTATCTATCTATCTATCTATCTATCTATCTATCTATCTATCTATCATCTATCTATCTATCTATCTATCTATCTATCTATCTATCTATCTATCTATCTATCTATCTATCTATCTATCTATCCATTTAAAGAGACTGTAGTTGTGAGAAGAACTACTGCACTACTGTGGGGCCCAGAATTAAAAAATAATTTATTTTAAAAATCTGAACTGGTACATTACCACATTAAGTTAATATATATGTTTATTTAAAAAATGTAGAATTATTTAATTTAGTGAACTGCCCAAGAATTCCGTTCTCACTGGCTGTATAATTTCTGAACATTTGCAGTGCTAAATGCTTAAAAGGTGCACTTCTTATACAGTACATCATCCAGTTCAAAGCTACAGGACATAAAGTGTAATAGAAAATGTCTGAAATGATCTCCTTAATTGATACTTTTATTTATATACTGTATTTATGTTTACATAACATTTAACCACAGAAATCAAGCTGAGTAAATTATTAGTTAATAAATGGCATTTGTGCAACACAAAGTGGCACAGTGGTTAGTGCTGTGCTGCTGCCCCAAAGCCTCAGATGCCTGTTTTCAAATAAATCCTAGCCAGTTTGACTCTGTGTGAAGATTCATGCTGTGTCCGAGTGGGTAGTGGTATGGCCGCTCTGGTTTTCTCACCATTCCAAAAACATTTATGTGCAGCTATTTAGCATCCCTGACTTGGCCCTGAGGAAGTGGGCAAGTGGATGAGTGACCCCAGTGATGGACAGCTATCCAGTCCAAAGTTAGCTTCTTCTTTACACAGCTTTCTCAATGTTAAGACAGTTCCAGACATACCATAATTCTATTTTTTTTCTTGCAGGTTCAAAGCCTTTATTTCTGCAATGCATAACAGAGAGGCATGCTGACATGGACGATTTCAGAAATTTCAGGAAGGGTGGACGAAAGGCACCCAGTGAAGCTATAAGAGAAGTCTGTTTACTTTTCATATTGTAAAGCAGGTGCCTGGCATTTTAGGAGCCTGATATTCAATCAGAATGGTCGATTTGCTATGTAAAGAAATAACTGGTGACTCTGTTAGGTTTTTATCATTGAATAGTTTTATCCTGTGATCCATTTGACCAGGGAAGTTGAAATTTCCAAGGTCCTATTCAGAATTTTCAACTGGAACGCCCCCATAAGTCAAATTTCTTACTAGAAAACTAAGGACTGGTCTGTCAAGTCCAGGTTTGTCCAACTTCAGATTATGACATCAATCTAAAATGCCAACATACACCATAAACTTTAGTGAAAGCTCTTGTATTATACTGTTTGCTAGCACTTCCGTCTTTTTGTGTTTCATAACATCAATTGTACACACAGTACTGTCCAACGTCTATCTGTAGACATGTTGCTACAGTGTTTGGATGCACAAAATATCACAAAATGTGTTGTTCAGTAGTTGTTTGTATTCCGAAAGAGCAAGCACAATAAAAGTTTACCTGGAGACGTTCCTATCGTTTTTCCGTTGTTTTACTAGAACACGATCAACTCAGGTGTCACGTCATACTCAGCTCTGACGTCCAACTTCCAAGGTAAATGGAACACAACATTAAATAGTACAATTGTGCAAATCATTGGAAATAATTATTACAGTCAGCAGTCTGTACTTTTAGTGGACCTTGATCTAAAAAAACTTGATAGGGACAAATCTGTGATTTTTAGTAACTACAGCTGTTGAGATTACAGCTACACAATTTGTCATTTGCAAAAATGAAAAGCTTTGAGAGGCAGCCACCAAGTGTAAGAGGCTAGAAATGATGTGGGAGCTTTGTCTTGATGAACACAACTAAGCGGAAACGTGGTCATTCACACTTCGCCTGCTGACTCATTTATCTTTGTCTGCTTCTTTCTGCACAGCTGGCTATCAGAGTTGCCCCTGTGAACCCCTTGGCAGCCTGTCCTCGGAAGGTGAGGGTCTAAATGTGTTGGAAGACATTTGTAAATGTGTTTTTTCACAAATGACTGATGGTGATGTGTTTTGTTTGCAGAAAGCATGGAGTTGAATTAGATGTCCCTTAAGAGACCATCTGGCTGAAACAATCTGATACCTTAGAAAGAACTGACAAACTGCACTAAATGTATCCTGTCAAAAAAATTCCAAAAGTTCTTTTATAACAAGTAGCTGTTCATTGCCCCAGAGTAGAATTTCAGGGATTGTTCAGGGGGAATGAGTTAGTGGACTTGACTGGAACATAGAGGATGCTGGTACAATGTGCAGAAGAGGGTTCAAACGGTGTTTTTGTTTGTGTGGGTCTGAAATGGCATTTGCTTTGCTATTGAAAAACTCCCAATACTCTTACCTCATGTATTTTATTATATGAACAAATTTAAAGAAAGGTTAGCAGAGTGGTTGTTGTCAATGTCTCACAACTATCAGGACATACTGGTGGTCTGAGTCAAGAGATGGTTGTTGTCTGTTTTCATGTTTCTCTGTGTACCCTGGTATACTTCATCACACACACTGTATCTACAGATTTGCTTGACTGGTGGTTCTAAATTGTCACTGTATGAGTGAAAATGTATAGTTGCCCTGTCGCAGACTAATGTCTCATCCAGGACATTGTTCAAATACATTTTGCCTTCCTGCAATGTTATAATAAAAAAGAGGGCTTTGAAAATGGATGCATACAGTGGCGGCTCGTGTATAGGCACTGTGGAACTCTCAGCACCCCCTATTTCCACTTGATATTATCGATAACATTTAATATAATGAGTCCTTTTTTCTTTAATTCTTTCTTTATACTTGTACAATATATAATCCTTAAGCTTAATGTCAGTAGCCATCCCCCAGTTTATGAAAATGATACATAAATCTTTGTATGGAACTGTGCGCTTCACAGTTCCAGCGGCGTGGTGTTTGGCTGTTGTGCGCACGCGCACATTGGAAGCTGCACACGAGGCTGCGAGGGAGAGAGAGCACTGCTGCTTCCGCAGTGCCGACCCTGGCGTGCTGGTGGAAGGTAGTGTTTTTTTTTTTTTACTCCGCGTGTGTTGTGCTTTAAAACCGTGTACCATATTCTTGAATGTGATAAAGTGTAGAATTAGGTTATTATCCTGCTTCCAGCTATTCTATTTGATTCTTTTTTTTTTCGGTTTCTGAATAATTTTTCTTTTTATACATGTTTGTTTCCTTTTACACAATTTTAAAACAAAGGCTAAAAATTTTCTGGAGCAGCACCCCCACTAATTTTAGCTATAAGCCGCCACTGGATGCATACTTACAAATGTGAAATAATTCACTTAGTATTTGTCTATCACACCCAGAATAGGTTTGGTTGATTCTCTTATCTAAACTGTATGAGCAAGAGTAGGCATTTATTTATTTTTAAGTGTATTTTAGGATTCAGAGGTGCTTTTTGTTGCAGTTTAGCTAAGCTATAACTAGTTGATTTATATACTTTGCTGGTTTACGGGATGAATCATGAATCTCCAAGATTCAGACATGCACAGCTTTTGGGAAGGTACGGTGAAAACTTCCAGACAAAAATGTGTTTGGGAAGCCAGATTTGATTGAGGGATGAAAAAGTGCTAAGGTTGCAATGAGTAAAGTAAAAATGAAGTGGAGAGGCATTTAAATCGTATGGGAAAAGAAATTAGGTACTTTTACCCATTGAAAGAATGTGTGCATGTTAGTCCAGATTCTTTTGAGCATATGTCCATAACTGATTGGTTGATTTGGGGACAAAGAACTGTAAAAAAAATCATAAAATAGTTGGTGTTTTAGGTTTGTTTAAGGGAAAGATTTTCTTGTCTAAAGATTTATTTCCAATGGACATCTTTAGGTTGCTTTGTTCTGCAGAGTGTAAGTAAGCAACATTAAAATAAAACAAGTTAAATGCAAATCTTTCATGTTATAGGGTTGTATTTGGTGTTTGTCAAAGGGAAATGTTTTCTCATTTGCTATTTTTCTTTTTTTTGTTTACTATGCGTAAAATAATCCAATTCCATGGAAGCTCAGTATAGTTTCTGCCTTATTCCTATTGCTGTTTGGGTAGGAGGTCTTAGCTCAGTGTCAGTTTAATGTGACTAAAGAATTGCAGACTTTATATTTGAACATTGATACTGTCTTTTTAAAGCACTTCCTTTCAATCCTTACTTTAAACAGCATTACATACATCTCAAAATTCTACTCTGGTATTTATGCAAAGCATTGTTCAAGCTATGTGTGTCCTGTGATATTAATTGTAATAATGACCACTAAAGGAACACACAAAATGAACATTGGTTGATTAACATATGATGGAAGATTGCAGAAAAAGTGCCAAAATAGTAATAAGTAAAGTAAGTCTAAGGTGGAGAGGCATTTAAATCATATGGGAAAAGAAACTTGGCACTTTTACTCATTGAAAGAATGTTAGTCCAGATATTTTTGAGCATGTGCACTGGCTTGATCGGTTGATTTGAGGAAAAAAAAAAATCATAAAACAGTAGGTACTGTATTTTCAATAAAGATGGACGTCTGCCAATGGGCAAGAATAGAAGACGACAACTTTAAGAAGACCTCGGCTTTGCTCTACTTTTTGACTACAGCACCTGCTCCTTGGTCAGTCATCTAAAGAAAAACAGAAATTAAAACAATAATGCTATAAATATTTTTTCCAGTGGACTTCTTTATGTTATAATTACTGGAATGTGTAAGTGATCAGCATTAAAAGAAAGCAAGTTAAGTGCAATCCTTTCCTTTTATAAAGTTGTATTTGCTGTTTGCCTAAAGGAAAGGTTTTCTTGTTTGCTATAAAGATTTGATTCCACTTATCATCATTAGGTTGTTTTAATTGGAGAGTGTAAGTGATTGAGCATTAAAAGAAAACGAGTGGAGTTTAATTCTTTGATTTCATAGCATTGTATTTGCTCTTTGCCTAGAAGAAACGTTTTCTTGTTTGCTTGTTTTGTTTTTTGCTTACTAATTCCAAAGGAGCTCAATGTAGTTCCTGGTTTATTCCTAATGCTGTTTGGACAGGTATCAGCTCAGTGCCAGTTTCATTTTGACTAGTGGGTTCTAAAAATTAAATGAAATAAATGGAAAGAAATTAACTGAATTTGTAGCGCAGTGGCCAGTGTTGATGTTCAGTCAGTGAACTGGCAGATAAACTTTTTTACCAAAACCGGGAGATGCATCTAAAAACAAAACAAAATAAAAAAGATAGAAAGTGAAACAAAACTGAAGCCTAATATGAAAGACAATAATCATGGTTGGGAGAACAAAAGAGTCAAAGCCAAAAGTACACGTAAGAAAAGAACACAATGATAAAATTTGATATGGTAAACTGAGCCATTAGCTTTTTCTTTTCTCTACATGCCAAAGTCACCTCTACGTGATGCACAATATAATTTAGATGTTTCCATGACAAACTTTGAAATATGCAGTGTGCAGTTTTGGGCATAAACACTAGAGATTTTGTCCAGTAATTGATCTTATGATGGCAGTTCCACTAACATTCTGACTATATTGTTTTCAATGATTATAGACAATAGATCAAGGGTTACATATCAGGTTGTTGTGCTAGAAATGACTGATTGCATAATTGACATTATAATATTGACAGTGACTTTTTAAAGAACTTATTTGCTTGAAACAGAATCTCAAAATTCTACTTTGTAATTTACGTAATGCATTGTTCGAATTGTCTTTGTCCGGTGATTGTAATTGTGCTGTAAGCTGTTATGAAACAAAGGCCATTAAAGGAACACATCAGTTGATTAATATATATTGACTGTAGCATAGAGCAACAGAACCTGCTTTATTTCATAGATGAGTTGCTCTCTATGTGCTCTATTTTTGTATTTGTGGGTTCCTTCCATTTATTTCCATTTTCTCATAGAGATGCAGTTGGATTGATTGGGAAGATTAAGTTGTAGGGGTCCTGTGAATGCACCCTGCAATGGACTGGAAACCTGCACAGAGTTAATACTCGCCTGACATCCTGTTTTGGTGCGATGAACTTCAGTTTCTGTTGCTCTGTACACACAAACAATTAATACATTTAGTTTTTGCAGATACATTGCGTTGTCAAATTTATTTTATGCAGTAAAGCTTATTTCTATTACAGTGTTATACACTAGTAATAAGTAAGAACTTTAAAAACATTTTTCTAACAAAAATACATACACTCCTATGCACAGGCAATTTACTTCATGAATTCATCCTACTTGAAAGTGTTAATTATACCCTGAAAGACACTATGAAGAAATCAGTGCCTCAAAAATGAAAACGAACTATCAAAGCAAGCCGAACAATGATCTGATTGAAAATATATTTTTATTACTAACAGAACCTAAAAATTCAAAGAAGATATACTTGGTTATTAGTGCAGTCAAACAGCGAAAGGAGAACACAAAACCTTATAGCAGGAGTGTCGAACTCAGTTCCTGGAGGGTCACAGTTGCTGTGGGTTATTTGTCTTCAACTGCTTTCTACGTTAGCATTCCATTAGTAATGCTAAAAGAAAATATCATATTACCTTGATTTTAATTGTCTTGCACTTCACTTAATTGTTTCATTCTCTCTTTCACCATCAGCCAAATGGTAATGAAATTCAAAGTGAGCCAACAAGATGTCCAGGCTAATATAGATCTCATTTGCACCTGTGTCTTTTATACAGTGTCTGTCTCAATAAAATATTTAAAGAGATAAAAATTGAAGGTCTAAGAAATATTTGTCTTTTAATCTGCTCTGGCCCACAGATAATGATCTCGAAAGAAAGAAAATCGTTTTTAGAAAACGACTGGCATGGCAAAATGGGAACACTAACAAATCTATAGAATTAAACAATGGGTTCCATTAACAGCTAAAGAAGAGACTGACTGGAGCAAAAAAGGTAGCCCTTTGGGAATGTTTGAGACCTCTGAGTTAGCTGCTTACCTGTTGGACCATTTTGTCGTTAAAATTAAGTCAAAAGAACTAAATTAAATCAGCAACAGTAACTGATTCCTAATTAAGTAAATAGCTGAAACAACAATCTGCCGCCACTGCAGCCCATGAGAGCAGAGTTTGACAGTCCTGCCTTTACTGTACAAGTAGTTACAGAGAAGATGCAAAAATGATGAGATATAACATTTACAAAGATTTGCTGCTAATCCAGGTTTCCTGCCAAAAAGTCGTCTTCATTTTTTGAAAATAAATCTGATAGTCTGAGTAAAGACCGTCCTTGTCATGCTTTTGTTCATCTTTAACAGAGTAGCGAATGTGGCTCAGGAATGGCATGGAAACACCTGAACTGCATGAACTTACATACACGTTGCTCTGTTGGGCCACCAAAGAAGCCTCTTTGACTTGGAACTATTGAAAAAGTAAAGTATTACTCTTGGAATGTGTGGAAGGAATTTTATAGGTCACACAGGGCACTTATTTCTCTCCAGATTCAAAGGTTCAACTATTCAGCAGTGCAGTTCATTCATGCTTACTCACAATTCAGTGCCTTTGGTGACCATCACAGTCTTCTTCAACATGGTTTTGAATAAAATTCCAAAATAACAATAATAAACCCACTCTAAAAAGATTTTTGAGAATGTATCTTCCTGATTCTCATCTCATGCATTTCCACAAATTCATTCCAGTGTTCTTCCTTCCTCTCTTCTTCCCTCATCATGTCAACATTTTCCTAGTGGCTTGAGCACACACACAATCTAATACATATATATGGAAGGACACTCATTCAGAAACGATCACTCATCCAAATTTGAGTGTAAATTGTGCACTTATTGTGATGCATTATGTGATGTTCATTAGTATTAATATGATAACACATAATAGGTGCAGGGATATGAAAATCTCTTAGTGGTGGAAAGACAATGGTAAGGCATCTGTGCTATTTCCTCTCAACAGCTCCAAAATACTTTCTAATTGGATACAAAATAAATATTCAGTAACTTAAATGATTCATCAAACCAGAACCTCCAGCCTTACGGCACAAACTAAGCTGAGTTTCACCTTCAAATATTCATCTTGTGTTCATATGGCATAGTGGTTGTCTCTGCTGTCTCAGACCTCCATAGTACTGAGTTCAAATTAACAGCCTGGTCAAGCCTGATGAATCTGAACCACCACCACCACTTTGGTTTTCTGTGGGTATTCCAGCTTTCCTTGTGTATCTTCAAAACATGCAGGTTAGAATACTGGGAAAATCTAAATTAGCCCAGGGTGAGTGAATATGAAAGTGTGCTATGATGGACTAGTGGCCCATCCACTAATGGCTACTATCCTTTGCCCAGTGTTTCCTGGATAGCCTTCTATTTCTCATATCTCTTTATGAAATGGACTGCTGTAATGTTTCATTCATTCTATAATAATAATTGAGGAACCTGGGTTGAAATAGAAAATTGTTTTTATTGATAATGTCCAGTTTGGCCAACATGGCAATAATGCTGCATGACAGTATAGTAGTTCATGCTGCTTCATTATGAATTCATAGATTTTGTTTGTGTTTATTTTTCACCACTGTGTCTATGTGTGATTTTTAATAGAAATTATTAAATATATCTCAAAGATGAGCATGTTATTCCTGACTTATACTTATCGTGTGAACCCAGCATGCAGACTGCATTGCAAAGCTTGCAGTGAATAACCATAACACATTTCAAATTTTTGCGGCCTGTTCAATTGCTGTGTTGATATTTTCGTAGTCAAACAGTGGTAGTATTCGGTCAGTGTCACAAAGCTAACAATGTCACAGCAGCATATCGGAGACGGCTGATAGAAGAAGAGTTGTGTCTGCTATTGCTGATTTTAAGAGGAAGAAAAGGTGGAGGTGGGGTGTCAGACCCATCGGCCTAAAGTGGTGATGTAAGGGTAAGTGTAATATTCTCATGATTGAGGGACCTACATGATGAGCTGATGCATTTCAAATGTTTTCCTTGCATTTTGATGACATACTGCAACATATTCAGCCCTTCCTTCATCATTCTGGCACCCAGTTAACCAGTCTCTCCCTGAAATTCACCATTTTGGATACTGATGTAATTTTCACTGCCCAGCCCTTGCCAAGTGTGAACAATGCTTATGGTTGACCCTTGATTTCAGAATTTTCCAGCAATAGTGTGGATATTTTGTTATGTTTTCCATATTAGACATAGTGTAAAAGTAATTGTTTCCATATTTTTTACAGTTCAACCACTGGTTGATTAAATGACTTGTTGAACATAACATGAGTCAGTGGACAAGTCCTTGTGTTTTATCTTCTCTATCACCATTTACATACTGAACACAATACCAAGGGGTTTTAATTGCACAGTGCAATCGTTTTCATATTTTTTACATACTGTATTTATTCTGGACTGAAATGCAACTTGAGCCAGTAAAATTTATTTTACTGATTAGTTAAAGAGTGTCTTAGCTTTGACATTTGTTGATAATTGCGTGAGGTATAGTAATCAAGTAAGGCAAGTCGGGGGATAAGCTTGTTTCTTAGCCCAACTCCAGCAATCTCCTGACCATCTTAATGTACATTCTGCATACAATGGCCACAACTTCCATGGATTAAGCATGTTATCGATAAGAGCTCTTATGACATTACATGTGAGCATCTGATTTTAAAATCAGTGTGTAGCATTGGGTCAGCTTTCTTGAGTATTAACCCTAAATGAGAGTGCTAAGTTATCATAGCTGGCATTGGCAAAGTATGATGGGCCACTGACACTGGAGTTTTCGTCAAATGTCCATGTCTCGTTCATTATTTTGGTTTCCATCTGCATCCATTGCAATGTTTTCTGTGTTATTTGTGCCATTACTTTCTTCAGCTGTTGATCCGTCTCTCTCTCCATCTTGCTTTTCTTTGTCATTGCAGCTTTGACCAGATGTAGCTGTCAGTTTCCTTGAAACAAATACGTGTGTGAGCAGAATCTAAATGGCCTAGTCACTGTGTAGAGTTTGTTCATATTTTCTTTTTCTTTGTGGGTACATTTCTTGGGCAAATTTTTGTGTAGGTGAATTGGAGGAACAAACTTCATAGCTACTCCCTATGAAAAGTACCTTGCACAGTGACAATGTTAGAATTCAAGTGCTGTTACTTTGATTGTTTTACTTGAATGAGTGCTACCTCATAAGCATGCAGAAGTCTGTCTTGGAGGATACAATCATAATTATTTTTTAAAACTGCACACTGCCTCTATTTAAAGTTTTTATTTATTTTTTAATTTGGCTCAGACAAACTATGATGAACTATAAAGGACCTAACCAATTTACAAAGCAATTTACAGGAGCCTTGAAAGCATCTAATTTTACAATATCTGCATTCTTTCTTCGTTTTGATCAATCATCGAACATTCTGTTATTTTTCTGACCAATAATTTAACAACAGGTTATAACTTTAGTTCATGTGTCTTGTTTTCTAAGTAATTTATGGTGCTTTTAGTTTAAAATGGTCAGGCAGATTACAACTTAATGGTAACATAACTGGAGACAAACAGAAATTGCAGATACAGTACATACAAGGATCAAAACGTATGGGCAGAGCCACCCATCACAAAGATAGCTAGCCAATCATATTGTATGTGTGCAATATCACATGGTCCGGAATCCCATGTATATTGTTCACATAAGTAATAGCCTCTCCAAGAAACTGGTGGGCGATGACAGGGGAAGCAACATCAGAGACTGAGACACATCAGAGAGACCATTACATCTGGAGGTCAGAAAATGTAACTCATACTCATGATTGCTAAATGCAAAAGCTGTCCAGAATGATATCCACCTTTGACATTGCTGATTTTCAGTAAGCTTTCTAATACTATATACGTCCAGACTTTTCAATATACTTGCTTCTACTGGTATTATTATTATTATACTTTGATAAATATCATGTTGTTTTAAAATTTCTATTTTAAATTTCTGTACATGTCTTTATAGCTAGAGTGATTGACATAATAAAGTAAATATTAGGGCACCTGGTGTAATGGAGACTGTCGTTTACTCCAAGCTGCAGGGTTATGAGGCTGAAAGGGGCAAACCAATAATCGAACAGTGAAGTTGAAGTAAGACATCACTGGTTATTAAGTGGCCTATAACCAGGATATCATTGAAAACCATGACGCTATTATATAGTTTTGTGAAGAGAATCTGTGTGTGTCTGTATGTGTGTGTAAAGCACAAAAATCCCAGAGTAGACCAATCCAGTAATGAACATGGTGAGTCTCACTCATCCTATGATAATACATAGACTAAAAGTTATTACAAGTAAATTCACCTTTTCTTCAAAAGTGACTTACAAATCACCTTTTCACTGTTATATCACATGCAGGCTTTCTTTGAGTCTCAAACAGGAAGTTAATGGAGGGGAATGAACTTGTAACCTTGCAGTTTATAACCCAAACGGTGTAGCTTCTCGGCCAAAATATTAAACAGACATTTGGGAAAGACGTACTTATTCCACTATTTACTTCCACATAACATGGCACTGCTAAAAAAATCATTTTCCAAAACTTCATCTTTTTAATACAAACCTACAAATCAAACTGTGTGAAATTTCCATGCCTTCCATTGTCTTTCATGGTAAATTCAGCTTTAAAGGAGCATCCTCAATGTATAAATTGGCTTTCAGATGTACAGTAATTGTATATTAATTGCTCTAGAGATCTGCCTACAAACCTAGCCTATAATTCAGTGAGGTTTATTATATCAGGTACATGATATAATGAGTTTCAATAATCAATGTGTGTCTGATAACCCTGGAATGAAATCATTCTTACACTCATATTTTCACTCTCATCTATGAACGTTTCATGAACGAGGCCCTCTGTATCATGGCAACGCTTTCTTTCCTGATCGACGATTATAGAGGAACATGAAGACAATTAGTCCAATGCAGATTGCTGTCAGAATTAAGACCACAGTGCCCAATCCAGCGGCAATGCTGTTCAGCTCCACTTCTGGTGCAGCTAAAGTCAAAGAATAAAAATGAAATGGATCTCAGTCAGATAACTTAATGTGAGGATTTAACAAGAAGTCAATCTAGTTCATTTTTTGTTAATCAGTTTCCATTAATTATCACCATTATAGCTTTCTGGAATGATATAACCAAAGACTTCCTTTTTTGTCTTTTCTCACTTTTTGCTGCATGCATATGTCAACACCATTAAAAATGTTAGGAGAAATGAGCTTAGGTGTCATACTGTCTGTCCTCAGCCCTAACCATTGCATTGCTTAATATGTGTTTCAAAGAAGCAGTGTGATGAACAAATATTAAAATGAGCAAGAGTCATGCCTACTATAATAAAGCACATTCCCTTACATCATCTCTAGCCTGCTGCCTATACCATAAACCATGAATCATGAATTGGCAGTACTCATCTTGGAGGGCCACAGTGGCTACAGGCTTTTGTTCCAACCCATTTGCTAATCATACTGTAAATGCAATTTTAAGATAATTGGAACAGCAATCTATTGTACTGAGTACTGAGTCTGTTTCAAGAAATGACAAATCAAGTTTCAAGGTGAGGTACAGTATTTAGGCTCATTAGGTGCATCAAAAGGGTATTACTACAGACTAGAGCTGAAACAGAATCAGAGCTTAATAAATCATGGTTTAAGATCATTTTGGGGCAAAGAACTGAGCGAGATGGATTACATTTGCTTGAGAGCCATAGATTTTCATTCTTAACATTTCCTAAAGATTGGTCATTTCTGCCTAACAATACATCAAAGGAATTCTCCTAGAACTAATGGCATTCTAGTTGAATTTTGTCACCTACGATATTCTAGAACTGTACATAGTGGCTTGTATGAAGGAGACCTTGAACAAAGGAGCATTGCCCATGTGCTGTGGAAGTGCAGTGGTTGCTGTTTTGCCAAAACTGGGGATATGTGGGAGATTTTGTAGCTCCTTGTAGCCAAAGTCCGTGCAGCATGTGTATTTATTACTTCGGAACTCAGAAAATCGAAAGAGCACTCACTGAATGTTCATTGTCCTTGGACTTTATGGCTCTAAAACTGATAAAGAATTCCGGGCCTATCCTGCTCATCATTCTTCATTATTTTCCAAAATATAAAGGCCTTTCTGTCTTTAGGTCTGTTTTGCACCCAAATGTAGTGAGACCTGCTGACTCAGTTCATTTGAACAACAATATAAAACACATCCGTTCAGGAAGACGTGTAACATAACCTGACATTCTTACCCTTTTTCTCTGTTTGCCTTCTCTGTCCAAGTGCAGAATCACAAATGGTGTTATTTTTTATTTTCTCCTAGAATTTTGTATTTTATTCCATTTTATTGTTTCCTGTTCTAACTCACTTTGTGTTTCATATATTTATCTTATATTCAGTGGTACTTACTGTGCTTTTTCCGTGATTCTTTTTGTACTATACCCTTTTTGATAAAGTGCTTTAAACATGCAATATATAAGTAAAATATATTATTATTATTGTTGTTGTTGTTGTTGTTACAGAGAGCAAAGGATCTGGGGCTAGATTCTTTCAGACAGGCTTACCAACTGCTCCTGAAAATTGCTTTATCCCTCCTGATAAAAAAAATCTTATGTAGATTTCTTAAGCAACAATTTTACAACAGACCTCAGTTTTGTTTATATATGTTGCACAAAGTGTTTAAACACTGTTTAAACAAAGAATATGATTAGCAAAATTGAAGTTAAATTAACAATTTGTTTGAAAGAATACCTTCAGTCATTGTGCCCCTCCAGTAGCAGGATTTCCCAGCCCTGTCCTATGCACTGTCATCTTTGTTGGTTCTTCACATATATAAAGGGTCAAACTAACCAGCCCTCTTATTCAAACATACACTGTACTGACTGCATTTAAGCTGGGGGGAGTGTGGATCCAGAATCTAACCCAGCAGAACCAGGTCTATGGCAGGAACTGCCCCTATAATAATAATATTTTATATACATTGTATGATTTAACAAAAACAAAAAATATATCAATGAAAGAAAGAAAGAAAGAAAGGGTACAAAGGGGGTTACAATTCTTCTCAAAATTTGTGAAAGACAACAGCTACATAAATATGCAACTACATGGTAGTACTATTTGGACACTTCTGTGATAATGTAAGATTATGCAATGTCTTATAGAGTAAGTAAGAACTTACCTTTTGAAGAGACACTTGCGGGAATAACTGGCAAAGAGGAAATAAGAAAAATAAAACAAATGTAAAAACGAAAGGATTACAAACAGCACTGTCATCTTGTGAAATGCTTTAACTATTTAAGGAATTTGGCACACTTCTTAGAAAGGTTAGAAGCATTTTAAAAAGCAAAAAATAACTCTCTTAAAAAATGTACAGGTTGACATTCTGTCCAGCAGTTGTTGTATGAAAGATTTCCTAAACAAGACCCTAATGCATTAGTGGAACAGCTGGATCTCATTCTACATCTGGGTGCAGCAATACAAAAGATGCTTAGGTGGAAATCTCTTTAATTGTAGCCGTCATATGCAGTAACCTATTTATAACCCATTGTATCTCTGTATTGTTTCATTAAAGTGCAAATTGTGTGTGCTGCTTTTTTTTTTCTTCTTTGGTTTTTCAGATTTGAAATTTCATACACAGGTACTTCTACTTGTGCTGAAAACTCAGGTTTTTGACATATAATTTTACCTTTACAATAAGGAAGGCTTGGAGTCAGAATGAGTGGCAATAAATGATACAGTATGATCAATCAACAGAGAGGCAGGGCTTCATGGGCTGTGGTTAGCACACTTACCTCTCAAGCACAATTTAATGGCATTGTCTTCTGAATACAAGTTATAGCTAGAGATCAGTTCTTTCTGTTGTTTTTGGTATTTGTTTTCCCATTTTCTTTCTTATGCAATGTTAAATAAAGTTTGTGTTGCCCACTGTCACATAGAAGGGGCTACATTACACATGTGTCCCAATGACATTGGCTACAGAAAATTGTATTGTTAATGCTGCTTGTGATGGTGTCTTCTTTGGGGTAGTCGTCACTGTAAGTGTTCATGCAAGGGCTCATGAATATTTTTGTGAAAACTGAAGAATAGCAAAGGGATAGTTCAATTAGGGTGGCGCAGTGGGTAGCGCTGCTGCCTTCACATTTAGGAGACCTGGGTTTGCTTCTGTCTTCCCTGCGTGGAGTTTGCATGTTCTCCCCATGTCTGCGTAGGTTTCCTCCGGGTGCTTCAGTTTCCTCCCACAGTCCAAAGACATGCAGGTTAGGTGCAGTGGCGATCCTAAATTGTCCTTGGTGTGTGTGCGTGTGCACGCCCTGCAGTGGGCTGGTGCCCTGCTCAGGGTTTGTTTCCTGCCTGGCACTTTGTGTTGGCTGGGATTGGCTCCAGCAGACTCCTGTGACCCTGTAGTTAGGATATAGCGGGTTGGATAATGGATGGATGGATAGTTCAACTAAAAATATAGGCTATATACCACCCTGATGCAGTGGGGAAAAGGTTAAGTGAATCTGATATCGCCAAAGTTCTGTTGTTCACTATTAAGTCCCCTCTTTATGAGATCAGAAGCTAACTTTTAAAATTGATTGGTTGAGAGCTTGGGCCATGGCCATGCTTATAATGGGATTTGATAAGGGAGATTTAGTCAAATAAGTTGCATGATAAATGAAACATTAATCAAGCTATGACTTAAATTTAGGTCTCTGGAGCTGGAAAACACAACTAACTAATATGCTTCTGATAATAACATTTATTCTCAAAACTGTTTAGTCCAATTCAGGGTAAGAAGTACCATATCACAGCAGTCACAGTCTTGATTCAGTTCTGAACAGGCACCAGTACACTGCAGGAGACACTCAAACACATAACTGAAATTCACACAGTAAGTAAACATAACTGGAAATATAGGAAGAAAATTAAAGTACCACAGAGAAAAGAAAACTCATGCAGAGGGATGACTGGATGCATCAATCAAACTCAGGGCACATAATCTGCGAGGCACTAGCACTAACCCCCATTATTATGTGTAGTAGGTCACAGTACTACCCGTTACGCATAATTATTTGGGTGACTGGCACAGTGGTGCAGTGGTTAGTATTGCTGTTTCACATCTCCTGACATCAGAGTTCAGTTCACCAGCAGCTCATTGTCTTTGAGATGTTTGTGTGGTCTCCACCCATTGGCATGCATTAATCGGCCTAGTGTGGTTGTATTTGCTAGTACGTCTTATGATGGCTTTGCAATCCATGCAGAGTGTTACGTTTAGGCCAGGGTTCCTCCCTTCACTTATATTTAAATTAAGTTTAAAAAATATGGTGCTGCATGCCAGACTTTGAACTCTGGTCTGTCCAGTTGGTCTGGGTAAAGCATTTAATATATTGAAGATCATTGTAAGAATCCATCAGTATAGTGAAAATATACCCTTCTGCCAAGAGATAGTGAGGCTGGTGAAAAGAAGCACACCAGGACATAGAATGTCTTTTTTGTTCATTTTTCACTTTGTCATCACTATCATTTATGTTGATATTGCTATTTATATTTATCTAATTATGTATTGTAAGTGAATTTTATTTTATTTTATTTATTTATTATTTAGTTTCTGTGTACAAAATTTTGTTCTCCTGTGTTCCTTGTATTTTGTGGGTGAACCTCCACAAGAGGAGATGCCACCAATACCTCGCTTCAATGAACTGCCTCCAGCCTTTATAAACAATCTGGGAAAGCGAGTCCATTGCGGTTCATTGAAATGCACTTTGGTAGGGTGTTGGAACTTCTCAGTGAGCCTTGCTTTGTGTCTTTTGTTTTACTGTTTCACTGACTCTTTTTGCCTCTTTTTAAAGATATCAATTAAGGCTTTTGGTTTGGGACTTGTTTGATTTTGGATTGTCTTGTATGGAAAATAATTTGTGCCAAAATTAAATTCAATACAACATGATAACTATGTTGAAAAGCGATACATATGCTAGTGGGATATTTCATTTTAGCACAGTTTTATCAAGTCATAATTAAAAACATATCAATCAAACAATCGATTGCTTTTCACTATGGCATGCAATTTTCACATCAGTTTAAAATGCAAGGGGTTGTCTCAAATCGAAATGCAATACACACAGAGCAATTGCTAAGAAAAATGAAATATATCTGTGTTACTTTTAGTTATGACATGTGATCTGTGAACATGAGTGAAAATTCAATGGGCTTTTGTATTGCATTTTAAACTGACATGAAAATTGCATGCCATACTGAAAAGGAATCAATCATTTGATCGATATGTTTTTTTATGACACAAAAAAATTGTAATTTTTTTAGCCCGCTTAGTCCTGAACAGGGTCACGGGGGTGCTGGAGTTTATCCCAAAGAGTACAGGGCACAAGGCAGGAACAAACCCTGGACAGGGTGCCTGTTCATCACAGGGCAAACATACACAATCACACACTAGGGCCAATTTAGTGTCCTCAGTTCACTTAACCTGCATGTCTTTGGACTGTGTGAGGAAGCCGGAGCACCCGGAGGAAATCCACACAGACACGGGAAGAACATGTAAACTCCTTACAGGGGAGACCCAGGACAGAAACCCTGGTCTCTGTACTGTGAAGCAGCAGTGTTACTACTGTGCCACTTCACAATAAAACTGTGCCAAAATTAAATAGCCCACTTGAATATGTATTGCATTTCAATGTAGTTAACATATTGGATTGCAATTAATTTTGGAATGAATAAACATGCATACCTTTTGCTTCTTCTTTTTTTTTGCTCTTTTGAACATTTTGCTATTTTTTTCTTTTCTTTTTTTTTTAATTCCTTTGTTTGCCCTTTTATTCACAAGCCATGGGCTGATGTTAATCCTTTCCTTATGGGTCATTTTTAATATTTTGGATCATTGTATATATTTTTTAAACTTTTAAAGCCAAAGCCCCATTTGGCCTGGGGATAGGAACTTGGGCTGCCTAGGTGTGAATCTTTTCTGGGTGGGCTGTGAGGACTCTGGCCTGCTTTTTAATTTATTTGTGTTGGCCTCGCACCACTTTGGCCATTTTGTGTGCTACAATGCACAACACTTCCCTTGTGCACATTACTGCTAGCACAAGGCACTGGCCACATTCTAATGATATAAACAAATTAAGAAAATAGATATAAATTATTGTAATAGGTTCAGGTGGGGCTTTATTCAATTTTGCTTGTGCTTTTGTGTGGGCCAATTTTTAAAAATATATTATTCATCTGGATTCAGTACAAAATACACCCATAAACAAAACTGATCCATGACTATTTAATCCCTTTTTGCTTGCTTTAACACAGATTTCAATTACAATATTTTCATTCCATGGTGATATTAAAAGAACAGCTTATGTAGAAGAATCATGCCTTCAAGGGAAAGGCACTATATAAATTATTATTATTATTATTATTATTATTATCATCATCATCATCAAACACTGATTGTCTCCCATGTTGGAGTTATCTGGGCAATCTGCACAAATCCAAATTGTGAAGTGCACAACACAGATTGATCCTTAGAGCTCAATTTAATACCATCAGAAGAGAATTAGTGATGAACCTAGTAACGGCCATCTTATGCCTTTTACCACAGAAGATCAGTGAGCCATAAAAATCAATATATTGTGAGATTAAACAATTCGGATCAGTGTTATCATGTTGTCCATGAAGAAACATTAGATAATAATAATGCTAATAAATGAAGAGGATGTAGAAGCAGTAATAAACTTGTTTTTTCTTGGTTTCAAGAGTTCTGAGGGAGGAGACTGCAGCCATGAAATTAAGCGACACTTGCTTCTGGGAAGGACAGCTATTGCAAATTTAGACAAGACACTCAAGAGCAGAGATATCACATTGTCAACAAAGGTCTGTATTGTTAAAGCTATGGTGTTTCCAGCAGTGATATAGGAGGACACAGTTGGAAAGTCGTCAAGGTTAAATTTCACAAAAACATTAGAAAGTTTTTCTTTACACAGAGAACCACAGAAACATGGAATAGGCTGCCAAGTAGCGTGTTAGACAATAGGACATTGGGGACCCTCAAATCTGGACTTGATGCTATTTTAGAGGAATTAAATGGATAGAACTTGCAAGCTTTGCTTGGATGAATGGCCTATTCTTGTCTACATTGTTGTATTGTTCTATTGGCTTTTAAAGTTGGACTATCATTAAAGATGAACATAAAATAATTGAGGCTTTTGATCTTTGGTGCTGGAGAAGGCTGCTGAGAATTCCTTGTGACAGCAAGAAGATACAATCAATACCTGAAGAAATACAACCAGAGTGCTCATTGAAAGACTGGATTGTCAAAGAAAAGCTCAAATACTTTGGTTACATAACGAGAAGACAGGATTCCTTTGAGAAGAATCTCATGTTGGGAAAAACCGAAGACAAAAAAGAGAAGAGGAACACAGAGACTAGGATGGATGGATAGCATTAATGAGACTATACATATGACGTTAAAGGAACTCAGAGAAACAGTTTTGGATGGAAAGGCCGGGTGTGCTGAAGTCAGTTAGGTCACACAGTGTCAGACTCGACTGAACAAAAAATTGAAACTCTGGCTTTCATAGAATGTCAGTCAGATTCATAGCTGGTCATTTATTATCTGACCAAGACTTTCAAAGTCAGAAGATGTTCTCAGTCTAAAACACTGTATCTATGTTTCCACAGAAATGTTGAGACACACTAAGAAAAATATTTTTATCAAGTATATCTATAATTATATTTTTACCGCTTTCCACCATGGTGTAGATTGGACCTGAGCTCACGGTTGCAGTATCAGTGAGAGTTCCTGTCTGAGCTGGATCTACTTCTCTCCTCCGGCGCTTTGCTGTGCAGTTCTGTAAGGATTTTAAAAAGAGGGTAAATTTAATGAGGATAATGAGGCCAGTATGCCACTTAGTGACCTAAAAAACTAAAAAAAGTCAATCAATCATTTAGTGAATAAATAAACAAACTGATCACCAGCACTAACTTGTGTGGGGTCATAATGGCCTACCATTCAAAAGAATGTGCCATCTATTAGAAAGTATTCCTGAATTTTTCCACTCTGGTAAGTCTTTGCACTAAATTAAAAAAAAATACTGTTTAAAGAATGCTGATGTAATGTTTAGTCTTTCTGATTCACAGCTTCCTAAGACTTCAGTTCAAATCCTGGTTAGAGCGCTGCCTATAAGAGTGTTTGCATTTCTCCATATGTCTATGTAAACTTTCCTCTGGGTGTTCTGTATCTCTCCTTCATCCCAAAGATTTACAGATTCTGCTGACTAATAGTTCAAAACTAATTAGACATGAGAGGACTTGTGTCATGAGATGGTATAATAATATTACATTTTCATATTTTCATGTAGGAGTTCATGAGGAAACCCATTTTGTTGTTTTGAAGCTATCGTAACTTCACGGGGGAGACTATTATATCAGTGAGGTGCGTGGTCTACAGTACCAATGAGGCGACTATGAAGAGTGATGCAGTACAAAGTTAGGTGTCTTGTCTTCAACCATAACTCTTCAAAGTCCAAACTTGAATGAGAAGTACATGCCCTGGAGTAGGAGTTAAAAAGTACACAATGCTAAATTCCTGTGGTGGGAATTCTACAAAAGTTGCTGAGTTTCTGAAAATGTCCTGGTTCCTGAAAAAAGTTCCTATGGTGGGAAAGAACCTGAAACTGTTTAATTGGGGAATAGTCCAGGAGGTTCATCAGAAACTACAGAGACACAATTGGATGCAATATTCCATTCCAAGAAGAAGCCATGTCATCATTCTCATCCATTCACAGACCATGCAGGAGAAAAGACCAAGACTGAGCCACCTGGTCATCTGAACAAGATGAACTGATTATTACCCAGGTTGTATTAATATTATTTTCCCAACACTCACATTTGAACTCTACTTATATTTTGGGCATACTATTTATAATACATAAATAAATGTGTAACATTTTCTCTTCTGTGTCTTCTGGTATGCTATGTCATTGTCAGGAGCTACAGCTGTAAAAGGAAAGGAGAAGTGCTGAACTACAAGTACCTGGCAATGTGAAAGAGTATGGGATTTGAGACATTTATGGATTACATAATAAATAGGGTAAAAGAGGAATAGAGCCACCATAGGACCCTACCACGACAAAGAAATATGATAGGGGATATTAAATTGGTAGCCCATCAAAGCTTGGTAACTGATTTTGTCAGGATAGGCATCACCTATTTGGCTTTCTGCACTGAGCACATGGGATACTGAAAATTGATGGATTATGTTTTAAATAACTAGACAATTTTGAATCTCATGAGTGTTGTTATGTGTCTACTGCTAGGCCAAAAGGGTACATTAGTATTTAAAATACAAAAGGTACTTGTAATTTTATTAAACGAAATTATTAATGTTTTAGTTTTTTTAATGATGACGGATATAAGATAAAATAAAATAAAGACTGGTATATTAATTATTCTGTTTTTTGTTTATTGTATTCTTTCTATATAATTTCTAGCAATAGATACACTATTTGCTCATCAATGTTCTGAATCCAGTTATTCAAATCCACGGTAATTGGGAACCAGGACCTATGTCAGCAGGATTAACCACAAGGAAGAAACCAGCTGCACATGGAACAGCAGTCCATCACAGGGCACACTGACTGACATGGGACCTGCTGGCAGGTCCAAAACAATGGAGGCTGAGTTTAAAGGGTTAAAGAGATTTTTTTTCTGTTAATCACTGTGAAAAAATCAAAATGAAATTAACTGCATTTCAATGTTTTACAGCAATAAAATGTAAAAATTCCAAGATTACATCTTACCTGAAGAAGGGGCCTGAGTTGCCTCGAAAGCTTGCATATTGTAATCTTTTTAGTTAGCCAATAAAAGGTGTCATTTTGCTTGGCTTTTCTCTAAGAGGATGAATGCTTTTTATAGGCATTGTATATACAATAAAGTGTGATTATTAAAACACCATGGAGTTTCAACCTATGGGACAATAAAAAATGGCTAAAAGACAATGGTAAGTCACTTTAAAACTGCATAGACATAGACTACCTGTCGGAATAAACTGCAAGCTGACTTTTCGCAAAGTCTGGTGATGCAGTGCAGGTAGAAGGTGGAAACAGTGAGGTTTTTGTGCTCCATGAATCGGAAGGCCTCAAATGAAAAGCGGGCCACCTGTTGTTGACCATTGATTTCTATCACTGTCTGTCCATCCTTGCTGCAGCTGCAGGGAAGAAAGGAAACAAGATCTACTGAGCTTCAAGTGTGTTAGTGCAAGTGAAACATACGCATCTTTTTTCTATTCTTTGCTTGCTATTTAAATCAATTAAAGAGAGCTATTTATATCCTATTGAAAGTAGGATATAAATAGGAAAAAAGTAAGAAAGTAGGATACTTCCATCCATCCATTATCCAACCCTCTGAATCCGAACACAGGGTCACGGGGGTCTGCTGGAGCCAATCCCAGCCAACACTGGGCACAAGGCAGGAACCAATCCCGGGCAGGGTGCCAACCACCGCAGGACACACACAAACACACCCACACACCAAGCACACACTAGGGCCAATTTAGAATCGCCAAGCCACCTAACTTGCATGTCTTTAGACTGTGGGAGGAAACCGGAGCGCCCGGAGGAAACCCACGCAGACACGGGGAGAACATGCAAACTCCACGTAGGGAGGACCCGGGAAGCAAACCAAGTAGGATACTTTATAAATCTAAATACTCTGTAAAAAGCCCTCATGCTGGACCCTACAGGAAAATGGGCCACTGTCTCATGTACAAAGGCACTATGCCACCATCTTCATTTATTTGGTGCATACGATGGAGCATTAAATCATGATGTCTATAAAGAAAAGTGTTAAATAATACCAATTAAGAAAAGTACTCACCCAACAAAGAGATCATAATAGGAACTGTTACGAGGAAAGGACTGGGTAGAGGCAAAGCAGCGATCCAGCAAAACATTAAACCTATTGGTTAGAGGAAAAAAGAGAGAGAGTGGAACAGTAGTCGCTAAATCACAAGTAAAAAGAATGCGAATTTGAAAGAACTGCTTTTGGCACAAGTACTAAACTGAATGTTTTCTGTATGCAATGGCAATGTAAGTTGTATTAAATTTCTTCTAATTTATTCATTCATCTTCAACTACATTTTTCTTTTACAGTCATAATATTTGATTTATAATGAAAGATCAAAAGAGCTAAGTCTTTTCAATTTAAGCAAAAGGAGATTAAGAGGCAATATGACTGAAGTTTTAAAAATTATGAAAGGAATTATTACAGGGGATCAGGACTGTTACTTTAAAATGAGTTCAACAAGAACATGGGGATACATTCGGAAACTTGTTAAGGGTAAATTTCACACAAACGTTAGAAAGTTTTTGTTCACACGGAGAACCACAGACACATGGAATATGTGCCAAGTTTCTGAGTAGTGTGGTAGGCCGTAGGACTTTAGGGACCTTCAAAGCTAGACTTGATGTTATTTTGGAAGAATTAAGTGGATAGGACCACTGAGCTTTGTTGGGCTGCATGGCCAGTTTTTATCTAGATTTTTCTAATGTTTTCTTCTTAGGGCTGCATGGTTGATTTCGTGTCCTAGTAGGGGGGGCAAGCCCCCCTGGCGCCTTCGGTGCCCAACCCCCATTTGTGGCCAGTCTGCCGCTCATTTTTTGAAGAGGGGGACTGAACGCACCCCAAGGAGACGCAGCCGCTCCTCTGAAACCCCCTCTTAAACAGTGATACAATGGGAAACAAATCCTCTTTGCTCGATCAGCTGCTGGCTTGCTGCTGCTGCCATGCTTACTGATCTGCATCTCGCGCAGTGCTTCGAACATTTAAAAGGCTGGACAGCAGCTGTGTTACTCTTTGTCTTTTATTTCTGGCCCCGGGCGTGGTTAAATCTCTAATTCTTGTCTCGCAGGACATGACTTCTTGATATTTTTTAGTTTATAATTTAAAAATGGAATAAGAATCTGAAAATCTAACAACATCACATTAAAGTTTGTTAAATTCTGAAAAGAATGATACCAAACATATATACAGTCATGGCCGAAATTATCGGCACCCCTGGAATTTTCCCAGAAAATGCACCATTTCTCCCAGAAAATTGTTGCAATTACAAATGTTTTGGTATACACATTTATTTCCTTTATGTGCATTGGAACAACACAAAAAAATGGAGAAAAAAAGCCAAATCTGACATAATTTCACACAAAACTCAAAAACCGGGCTGGACAAAATTATTGGCACCCTCAACTTAATATTTGGTTGCACGCCCTTTGGAAAAAATAACTGAAATCAAGCGCTTCCTATAACCATCAACAAGCTTGTTACACCTCTCAATTGGAGTTTCCGACCACTCTTCTTTTGCAAACTGCTCAAGGTTTCTCAGATTTGAAGGGCGCCTTCTCCCAACAGCAATTTTGAGATCTCTCCATAAGTGTTCAATCGGATTTAGATCCGGACTCATTGCTGGCCACTTCAGAACTCTCCAGCCATTTGTCTTCAACCATTTCTGGGTGCTTTTAGAGGTATGTTTGGGGTCATTGTCCTGCTGGAACACCCATGACCTCTGACGCAGACCCAGCTTTCTGACACTGGGCCCTACATTGCGCCCCAATATCTTTTGGTAGTCTTCAGATTTCATGATGCCTTGCACACAGTCAAGGCATCCAGTGCCAGAGGCAGCAAAACATCCCCAAAACATCTTAGAACCTCCATCATGTTTGACTGTAGGTACTGTGTTGTTTTCTTCGTAGGCCTCATTCCGTTTTCTGTAAACAGTAGAATGATAAGCTTTACCAAAAAGCTCTACCTTGGTCTCATCTGTCCACAAGACGTTCGTCCAGAAGGATTTTGACTTCCTCAAGTACATTTTGGCAAACTCCAGTGTGGCTTTTTTATGTTTCTGTGTCAGCAGTGGGGTCCTCCTGGCTCTCCTGCCATAGTGTTTCATTTCGTTCAGATGTCGATGGATAGTTCGAGCTGACACTGTTGCACCCTGAGTCTGCAAAACAGCTTGAATATGTTCTGAAGTTGTTTGGGGCTGTTTATCCACCATTTGGACTATCCTTCGTTGCAGTTTTTTTATCAATTTTTCTCTTCCATCCACGTCCAGGCAGATTAGCTACAGTGCCATGTGTTGTGAACTTCTTGATTATGTTGCGCACAGTGGACAAAGGAACACGAAGATCTCTGGAGATGGACTTGTAGCCTTGAGATCGTTGATATTTTTCCACAATTTTTGTTCTCAAGTCCTCAGACAATTCTCTGCTCTTCTTTCTGTTCTCCATGCTAAGTGTGGCACACTCAGACACACAACAGAAAGGTTGAGTCAACTTTTCTCCATTTTAACTGGCTTCAGGTGTGATTGCTATATTGCCAGCACCTGTTTCTTGCCACAGGTGAGTTCAAACGAGCACCATATGCTTGAAATAAAATGATTTACCCTGCGGTGGGTTGGCACCCTGCCCAGGATTGTTTCCTGCCTTGTGCCCTGTGTTGGCTGGGATTGGCTCCAGCAGACCCCCGTGACCCTGTGTTCAGATTCAGTGGGTTAGAAAATGGATGGATGGATGGATTTACCCACAATTTTGAAAAGGTGCCAATAATATTGTCCGGCCCATTTTTGGAGTTCTGTGTGACATGATGTCAGATTTGGCTTTTTTTCTCTATTTTTTTGTGTTGTTCCAATGCACATAAAGGAAATAAACGTGTATACCAAAACATTTGTAATTACAACAATTTTCTGTGAGAAATGGTGCATTTTCTGGGAAAATTCCAGGGGTGCCGATAATTTTGGCTATGACTGTATGTAGGTTTTAAAATAAGCCCGATTTAAAGCGTGACAAAAAATGTCACATAAAATCATTGCCCAAAATAGTTGCACTTTTAGGCTTAGGATTTTAGATATATAGAATAGATTCCCGGAAACATACTTGTGAAGCTTGTTGTATCCAATTTTATTGTTTATTTTTTTTTTGTCTGAATTATTTTCAAAATGCCTTTGTTAAATAGAGCATGAACAAATGTGTTTTCTTTACCCACTTGTAAACTGATCAGATTGCTGTTATTTGTTTTCCTAAGTACAAGTGTGATAAGAAAATGCATAACACACTCAGAGCTTCTCACGAAGAAAACATCTTTCTGTGGAACCCACAGACTCACATGAAAATGGAGTTCATCCTGGCAACATTAAAAATACAAGATAGGAAGTATTCTTAGGTAAGGTTCCAGTCCATTTGACGGCACAATCTCTCACACTGAGCCTGTTTATAGTCACCAAGTAGTCTATCATGCACATTACTAAAATGTCAGAGAGCGACTAGAATACCTAGAAAAAAGTGCAAAGACTTGGGGCAGCAAGCCTGACTTTGATCCCAGTCCTTTAAAGCTGTCAGGGAGACACATCTAGCTCTGTTTGACATTTTCTAGCATCTTTTTAAAATTATGTCTCCAAGCTTACAACTTTTCTCTTCATCATGATATATTTGTGGTACTTTTTAGGTTTACACTCCCTTGATTGTACTGCACAACCCCACTTTTATTGACAGATAGTTAAGAACAAGTGAGATTCTTTTTAAACTATGATTAAAGTTCTGATTCTCAGATAAGCTGTCTCAGTATTGTAGGTATTAAAAACACCAACACTGTCTAAGAGCGAGGTGACATTGATAACTTAGGAGGCTGAACATTTCTAGTATTATGAGGGATAACACAGTAAAAAAACATGTTAGATACAAATGGTGCACTGAATGCTACTTAGAGTCAAGTTTTTGATTTTTAAAAATTTGTAGACTTTTCTGAAAATCTTAATTTTCTCATTTTGCGATATTGAGTATAGGTTGATGGGCAAATGTGGCAAATTTATAAGTTTAAAATTAAATCTACAACACAACAAAGTGGGCAGAAAGTGAAGGGTTCGGAATACTTTCTGAAGACACTGTAACTGTTTACAGCAGTCAGTCAGTGAGACGCAGCAAGTGAAACTGTGAACCATGCTATTTCTGTTTTACAATACTTCTAGTCACATTGCTGTTATGAATGAGAGTTGTGACCCTTTCTAATGAATTTGTGTTTTTTGGGCATTTGTTTTTCTAATCATGGGTTTTGAAGCATCCTGCAACCAATGGTGACAAGGTTTTTTTGATCTATAATTTATTTAAATTAGTTTGTGCACGTTCATGTCTTGTTTTGGCCCTAGTCTGTTTTTCACATTGTTTATGATTGCCAGAACATCGCTAAGGATATGCATTGTCCTATCTTGGATGATGCTGCTATAATTCATCACTGTTCAGGTGAAGTATTTGATTACGAATTGGATATCAACCCTAAACTGCCCTTGGACCACTTCATGTGATATATCCGATTAAATACAAGGATAAAAGGTCAACAGTGGGCATTTCCTAGTCATCTGAGACTGAGGATAAGACTTTGTGTTATTTTCTTTGTTTGTATAATTCTTGGTAGTCGACTTCTTTGATCTGGCCTTTAACTTCAATTTAGGGTTTAGTTTCTGGTATTGAAACCCGTGTTTTTCTTTCTTGACTATATTCCATCTCCCAATAATTTTTTTTGCAATATCTGCTTATAGCAAGGAAGTTTGGGATTTAAAAATCAGGTGGGCTTGCCTATGGTGTGACCCAGCTGAACTTCTAGGGTTTTCACTTGCATCTTAAGAAAGTTTTTCAGCCTTCTCCTCTTGCCAGAACAATGACACAGGATTTTCTGCAAAACTGTTAATTCTGCTGTCCAATCCTTGCTTTGTGAGATTACAACCTGTTTCCCAATCTGAAGGTCTACCTCCTTGGAATGCAAAATACTAGTGACATGATTGATGGAGTAAATGTCCATGTCTCCTTTGTAAAACTTCTTATGTTCTTATGACAGAGATGTCAAGTTATCGACAAAAGAGATGATGCACAAACAACAGTTAGATTTGCTGTCCAGCCATTTTCCATCTGGACTTTTCAGGATATCCTCATGTATGCATGTTTTTTTTTTCTACATGTACCCACATCCCAAAAATATGTGAGTTAAGTTGAAGGCTACATTGGCCCAGATTGACCAATGTATGTGGGGGTACCCAAAAATCCCCAGTATCAGTCAATAACACGGGAATAGAATGTAAATACGCCACTAGGTATCTTATGCTGAGTTTCTGGTTAATCAGTCTGCTGAGTGGTATCATGCTGAATCGATTTATTATGTATTTCTAGCATTTATTCTACAGTCGTTCTTGTTATTTGGGCGATATTTTTTCTTTAAGCCACCATTGCAGATTTTCAAGAGTCAAACATGATTATGTTTTTCGATGTTGACAGACTTGCTCCTAAAAATTTTGTTCCCCATAGACAGACCATTATTCAGCGACATTATATTGAACCACTGAGGCTTCTACTGAAAAGCGTTAGGAAAAAAATGTCCGGAGAACTGAGGCACCAAAAACTGGATTTTGAACAATGACAATGCACCTACACACATCACGCTGTGGGGCAAAGAGTTTTTGACCAAAAGCAATGTGGTTGTTGCTTCACAATTTATGTATTCACAAGATCTTGCTCCCATGGGTCTTCATTTTGTTCTTAAAATTAAAATTGAGACTGAAGGAAAGAAGATTTACTACCAAGGAAGAAATGCAGGAAATGTTTCCAGGAAGGGCAGGGACAAAAGTATTTTGAAGGTCAGGGATTTGCTACAAGTTTTGTAGAAAAGTTTTTTTTTAAGAATTTCAGACATTTTTGTATTCCACTCACCTATGTGAGTGAAATAACAGTTATCTCCACGCTCTTTGAGAGATATAAACTGTTGACACAGAGAAAGAGTTTAGGAAACAAAATGGAGAACTTGAAAGTCCTCAAAGCGTGTTCTGGTGTCTTTTTGGGAATTTATGAGGGAATGCACCCCAGAAAGGAGCATAGATGTGCACATTTAGCAGTCAAACACATGTAAGTTGGGGATAAGACACAGCTGAGTCTCAAAAGGTGGAATATCACTTTACCAATCTTAGAAAAAAAGCATGGGGTTAGGGTTGCACTGCTGCGAGATAATAACTTTGTGGCACTTAATGGAGAAGAAGAACCACACTCTGTTAATTGAGGAGTAGAGATAAATGTAACCATCCGAGATTATGGATAACTCTTTAAGACTTTATGCTTTTTTCTTTGTTTCTGTAATCCTTGGTAATAAACATTTTGTCTCTGGTCAATGGGCTTCAGTTTTGGTTACCCAAGTTCCTGAATTTTTATTTTGTTCTCTGTTTGACTAAAATCTTATCTTTGGGGTTTTACCTGTCAGTCAGATTTGTTGCTTTTACTTCAACAAAAATTCTTTTTTTCAGCTGTAAGCCACTTGTTGGAATAATCAGCTTACTCACATAGTTTCGGCTCTGTAAAAATGTAGAAAACAAAGAAAGCAGATAGATTAAAATCTTTGCAGAACTGTATATTATCATTTGGCTAAACCATTGTTTTGGTGTCTTTTAGGAGAATAATTTCAATGAAATTATCTCTAAATTCTTGTAGATGGAGAAGAAATGCGACTATTGAATGACATGATAACAGTAAGTTAACTTGTTGAAGACAAGATGCTAGATAAGACTAAAAAATCCATGTCTGTCTGCTGTGATGAAGAGGTCATAAGTGTCAGGTTTGCTTTTTATGTATTTTATGTAAATTCATTTTATTATTCTTCTGATTGAAACCTGGTAGAACAGTTAGTGATATTATAGGTACCAGTTAACCGGCTGAAACATACTTTTCAAAAGAAAGCTTGTTCAGACTTGCAGATGACCAAAGCTAAAAGCAACAGTCATAAAAGGCACAATCAGATCAGCTGTTTATTATTACTTTGGGTTTACAAAAAAAAAAAAAAAATAGATCGTCAGGGTCAAATATTCAGGTGTTTCTCTATCTTAATCTTGGACAAATGGTGCCAGGTTAAGATTTTTATGGTACTGTTCATTAAAACATACTGTATGTGTGCTTATATTTGTATGTAATTTTCACTTATTGTCCATCTTCATGAAGAACATATACAAGATAAGGTAAACTGAATAGAATTACATGAAATCGATTGATTCTAAGCTACCTATTTGGGTACAAATATGTGAGTGTGTGTGTAGGTATATACAGTATGGAGTGCTGCAATGGAATTGTGCCCATTTAGGGCACTGTTGCTTTCTACTCAGTGCTACAAAAATAGGCTCCAGCCTACTATGATCCTGAACTGGATTAAGGATGTTGGAAAATATTATGTTTATATCCATCCATTTTCCAACCCGCTGAATCCGAACACAGGGTCACGGGGGTCTGCTGGAGCCAATCCCAGCCAACACAGGGCACAAGTCAGGAACCAATCCTGGGCAGGGTGCCAACCCATTTTATGTTTATGTAAAATACATAATGAAAAGTTTGTATAAAATAGTTATTGATTAATTGATTGCATGACAAATTTATTATTCAGTCATAGATGAATCATTGATCATAGTTCATCTATAAATTTCAATATTTTTTTTTTATTTTATTTTAAGTTGTTGTATTGACAGGAATCTTGGGCAGCATCTAAAAAGAAACCTACCTCATTTGTCTTTGGATATAATTTAAGAGTCTGTATTCATATAAAATGATGATCAATTAACTGATTCCATGCAAAATAATAAAAAAGCTGATAAACACATTATTTTGATTGATATGGTATTATCAATAACCCAGTTTTGCCAGGTCCACAGTTTTTAGGACAAGTGGGCTATTTTACATTGACATCCACATTAATAAAAGGGCTACCACAGGTTGTGTTTTTTGGGCTGCATTTATTTAACACTGTATTTTTTGGATATTTTTCAAACCCCCTCTATCTGACTTATAAGCATTTTTTTTTCATCTTTTGGGTACCCCTTCCCCTGATTTTCGCACCTAATCCACCGCTTGACAATGCAACATAGTTTTTGGGATGCTGCTTTGTCAAAGTCAAGTATTGGACTGAGTTCTTGCACCACTACATGATTTTTGAGCTGTCTTTGACCCATAATTTTTTTTATGAACCTGGCAACCCTGCATTCACTGTATGTCAATGCTTCTCAACCTTCACTTCTAACTGGGTGTACATCCTAACACAGCCTGGATTATACAAAAATAAAATACATTCAAAATATATTTAGAAAAATTACATTGGTATAAATATGAATAATTTTTAAATATGTTACATTATAGTTCAAAAATACATATATTTAATTCCACCGGGGGGGGGGGGGTAAATGTTAACATTATACAAAGTTATTGTCTGTTTTACCTGCATTTTTATCACTTTTTAATTTAATAATGTTTTTTATCAGTATGCTGCTGCTGGAGTATGTGAATTTCCCATTGGGATTAATAAAGTATCTATCTATCTATCTATCTATCTATCTATCTATCTATCTATCTATCTATCTATCTATCTATCTATCTATCTATCTATCTATCTATCTATATTACAACATCATCAAATAAACATGAAATACAGTCAGTCAGTCAGTCATTATCCAACCCGCTATCTCCTAACTACAGGGTCAGCCAGCAGTGGGCACAAGGAAGGGAACAAACCCTAGGCAGGGCGCCAGCCCACCACAGGGCGCACACACACACGCACACCAAGCCCACACTAGGGACAATTTAGAATCACCAATGCACCTAACCTGCATGTCTTTGGAGTGTGGGAGGAAACCGGAGCGCCCGGAGGAAACCCACGCAGACACGGGGTGAACATGCAAACTCCACACAGGGAGGACCCGGTAACTGAAATATATCGCAAAATATATAAATTATTGCCATTTTTGTATATTGCAAAATATTTTTCAAAAATATAAAAACATATTTCTCAACATACTGTATTTTAAAATACTAATATTCTATAAAACACATTTTACAAAATATATTTCAATATACTTTTAAATATACTCTAAGTTCTAGTTATATAGTACTGTACAATCTATTTTACAGTACAGTATATAGATATTTTGATATAAATTTCATGTTCATCATTTTTGCACAGTATATTAAAGTATATTTTAAAAATATGTCAACTTGTCATTGAAAATACCCTCCAATAGATCTAAAAGATATTTCCTGTATTAACATTTATTCTAGATCAAATTGCACTGTGATGTGGCACAAATTAAAAACCCATTATTAACCGAGCACAGGTAAGTAATAAGGCTGTAACCTCCAACGTTCTGTCCTCAGTACAGTCCTTTGTTTGTAAATGGTAATTAAAAGTAGCTGATTTCAAATAAATTGTATGTAAAGCACTTTTTACTTCTCTAACACTCTTGCTTTTCATTATGATTTTGGATTGTTGCTTTGCATTTAGATGTGCTACAGGAGAATCTACAACTTTCCACAAGTAGAAAATTTGGTGCTTTAATATTCTGGGCCCATTTATAGTTAAAATTGTTAGCCTGACAATCAGTTTATTATTATCTCCAGAAACTATTTTGAAGACAAATGTGTAACAAATTGTTAGCACTTAAAACATTTTTTACTGTTTTTCATGAAATGTCAAAAAACAACAATTTACAGTACACGTTTCGTACATTGCAGCCTATATTTACTGAAACGTCTCTCTACTTGAACCATTCATAGTGGGCTGCAGGGAGATCATAATATCTTTGGATTCATTGGGAAGCTTGTAGTGAACTTTTTCCAGGTTAAAAGGTTAGATCAACATGGCCTGTCATAAGTAGGGAGCTGTGCTCAAAATATATTTGATGTCTTATATACGCAATGTATTTGGAATTTTGTTGTTTGCAATATCCATCCATCCATCCATCCATTGTCTCCCGCTTATCCGAGGTCGGGTCGCGGGGGCAGCAGCTTGAGCAGAGATGCCCAGACTTCCCTCTCCCCGGCCACTTTTTCTAGCTCTTCCGGGAGAATCCCAAGGCGTTCCCAGGCCAGTCGAGAGACATAGTCCCTCCAGCGTGTCCTGGGTCTTCCCCGGGACCTCCTCCCGGTTAGACGTGCCCGGAACACCTCACCAGGGAGGAGTCCAGGAGGCATCCTGATCAGATGCCCGAGCCACCTCATCTGACTCCTCTCGATGCGGAGGAGCAGCGGCTCTACTCTGAGCCCCTCCCGGATGACTGAGCTTCTCACCCTATCTTTAAGGGAAAGCCCAGACACCCTGCGGAGGAAACTCATTTCAGCCGCTTGTATTCGCGATCTCGTTCTTTCGGTCACTACCCATAGCTCATGACCATAGGTGAGGGTAGGAACATAGATCGACTGGTAAATTGAGAGCTTCGCCTTGCGGCTCAGCTCCTTTTTCACCACGACAGACCGATGCAATGCCCGCATTACTGCGGATGCCGCACCGATCCGCCTGTCGATCTCACGCTCCATTCTTCCCTCACTCTGTGAACAAGACCCCGAGATACTTGAACTCCTCCACTTGGGGCAGGATCTCGCTACCAACCCTGAGAGGGCACTCCACCCTTTTCCGGCTGAGGACCATGGTCTCGGATTTGGAGGTGCTGATTCTCATCCCAGCCGCTTCACACTCGGCTGCGAACCGATCCAGAGAGAGCTGAAGATCACGGCCTGATGAAGCAAACAGGACAACATCATCTGCAAAAAGCAGTGACCCAATCCTGAGCCCACCAAACCGGACCCCCTCAACACCCTGGCTGCGCCTAGAAATTCTGTCCATAAAAGTTATGAACAGAATCGGTGACAAAGGGCAGCCCTGGCGGAGTCCAACTCTCACTGGAAACGGGTTCGACTTACTGCCGGCAATGCGGACCAAGCTCTGGCACCGATCGTACAGGGACTGAACAGCCCTTATCAGGGGGGCCGGTACCCCATACTCTCGGAGTACCCCCCACAGGATTCCCCGAGGGACACGGTCGAATGCCTTTTCTAAGTCCACAAAACACATGTAGACTGGTTGGGCAAACTCCCATGCACCCTCCAGGACCCTGCTAAGGGTATAGAGCTGGTCCACTGTTCCGCGACCAGGACGAAAACCACACTGTTCCTCCTGAATCCGAGGCTCGACTATCCGACGGACCCTCCTCTCCAGGACCCCTGAATAGACTTTTCCAGGGAGGCTGAGGAGTGTGATCCCTCTGTAGTTGGAACACACCCTCCGATCCCCCTTCTTAAAGAGGGGGACCACCACCCTCCTTTAACCGTCACCTTATCGTGGTGGAGGGGTTTGCGTGTCCCAATGATCCTAGGAGCTCTGTTGTCCGGGGCTTTATGCCCCTGGTAGGGCCACCCAAGGCAAACTGATCCTAGGTGAGGGATGAGACCAAAGAGCGGTTAAACAAACCTCCTATGACGAAAAACAATTTTGGACGGCGTTTTCCCTTGCCCGGACGCGGGTCACCGGGGCCCCACTCTGGAGCCAGGCCTGGAGGTGGGGCTCGATGGCGAGCGCCTGGTGGCCGGGCCTGCACCCATGGGGCTCGGCCGGGCACAGCCCGAAGAGGCAACGTGGGTCCCCCTTCCCATGGGCTCACCACCTATGGGAGGGGCCAAGGAGGTCGGGTGCAGTGTGAGTTGGGTGGTGGCCGAAGGCGGGGACCTTGGCGGTCCGATCCTCGGCTACAGAAACTGGCTCTTGGGACGTGGAATGTCACCTCTCTGAAGGGAAGGAGCCTGAGCTAGTGCGCGAAGTTGAGAGGTTCTGGCTAGATATAGTCGGACTCACCTCGACGCACAGCTTGGACTCTGGAACCAATCTCCTTGAGAGGGGCTGGACTCTCTACCACTCTGGAGTTGCCCCCGGTGAGAGGCGCCGAGCAGGTGTGGGTATACTTATTGCCCCCCAACTTGGAGCCTGTACATTGGGGTTTACCCCGGTGGACGAGAGGGTAGCCTCCCTTCGCCTTCGGGTGGGGGGACGGGTCCTAACTGTTGTTTGTGCGTATGCACTGAACAGCAGTTCGGAGTACCCACCCTTTTTGGAGTCCCTGGAGGGGGTGCTAGAGGGCATACCTTCTGGGGACTCCCTCGTTCTGCTGGGAGACTTCAATGCTCACGTGGGCAATGACAGTGAGACCTGGAAGGGCGTGATTGGGAGGAATGGCCCCCCTGATCTGAACCCGAGCGGTGTTTTGTTATTGGACTTCTGTGCTCGTCACGGATTGTCCATAACGAACACCATGTTCAAGCATAGGGGTGTTCATATGTGCACTTGGCACCAGGACACCCTAGGCCTCAGTTCGATGATCGACTTTGTGGTCGTGTCGTCGGACTTGCAGCCACATGTCTTGGACACTCGGGTGAAGAGAGGGGCGGAGCTGTCAACTGATCACCACCTGGTGGTGAGTTGGCTTCGATGGTGGGGGAGGATGCCGGTCAGGCGTGGTAGGCCCAAACGTGTTGTGAGGGTCTGCTGGGAACGTCTGGCAGAGCCCCCTGTCAGAAGTAGCTTCAACTCCCACCTCCGGCAGAACTTCGACCACATCCCGAGGGAGGTGGGGGACATTGAGTCCGAATGGGCCATGTTCCGTGCCTCTATTGTTGAGGCAGCTGACCGGAGCTGTGGCCGTAAGGTGGTCGGTGCCTGTCGTGGCGGCAATCCCCGAACCCGTTGGTGGACACCGGCAGTGAAGGATGCCGTCAAGCTGAAGAAGGAGTCCTACAGGACCCTTTTGTCCTGTGGGACCCCGGAGGCAGCTGATAGGTACCGGCAGGCCAAGCGGAATGCGGCTTTGGTGGTTGCTGAGGCAAAAACTCGGGCGTGGGAGGAGTTTGGGGAGGCCATGGAGAATGACTTTCGGACGGCTTCGAGGAGATTCTGGTCCACCATCCGGCGTCTCAGGAAGGGGAAGCAGTTCAGTGTCAACACTGTATATGGTGGGGATGGTGCGCTGCTGACCTCGACTCGGGACGTTGTGGGTCGGTGGGGGGAATACTTCGAAGACCTCCTCAATCCCATTAACGTGCCTTCCAATGAGGAAGCAGAGCCTGGGGACTCAGAGGTGGGCTCCCCCATCTCTGGGACTGAGGTCACCGAGGTGGTCAAAAAACTCCTTGGTGGCAGGGCCCCGGGGGTGGATGAGATACGCCCGGAGTTCCTCAAGGCTCTGGATGTTGTAGGACTGTCTTGGCTGACACGCCTCTGCAACATCGCATGGACATCAGGGACAGTGCCTCTGGATTGGCAATATCCATCCATCCATTTTATAAACTCACTTTACTCTGAGAAGTGTTGTGGGGAAGCTGGAGGGCATCCCAGCAAGCTTAGGGTGTAAAAGAGGCATAATGACTCACATGCTCACACGCACACACACACACAGAAAGTTGACAAAAATCTTATAAATATACACCTGGACAAGACACCAGTCCTTTACCGGTGAACAGAAGCACACATACAAGAAAATGCAGACTAGGGCCGATTTCATAACATCAGTTCATCTAACTTGCATGTTTTAAAGGTTGCACTCATTCCAAAAGTCCAAGAGTCACGAGCAGAGCTGGTGTTAATATTGGAAGAGAGGAAGAAAACACAGGAAAACAAAACAGAAATGCATAGAGAAAGACAGTGAGAAAGTGGGGTAGCTATACATGCCACCCTATAAATAAGGAGAAAATACAGTATGTAATAGTCATGCCTAGTGGAGCAACAGTATTTGTTTTGTCATTTATTCTGTATGAAATTTCTATTCTCATTTCTTTTATCCCTCATTGTAGTTAGTGTTTAACCAACCTGAGAGGACTGAGAATTCTTGGTCTGATGCATGTTTGCAGGTATGAAACGATGATGAATCAGTAATCTGTCTCACCTCATAAAGTTGAATGCTCAGAGTGCTGATGAAGGATCCATTGTTGTCCTTTACTGCAATACTTATTCCTGTCCTGTAAGAGAAAAGAGGAATTTTGCAAAATCCATCTATCCATCCATCCAGGAGCCTATCCAGGCAATCATCAGGCACAAGACTGGAACAGCACCTGGACAGGCTGGCAGTCCATCACAGAGTGAACACACACAAAAACACACATAGGCCAATTCAGCAACACCAATCCACCTAACCTGCAAGTCTTCAGACCATGGGAAGAACTGGAGCACCTTCAGGTGGACACAGGGAGAACTTGCAAACTCCATGCTGGAAGCAAAGGGGATGTGAAGTCGAGCCTCTTTATTGCAAGGAAGCAGTACTACCACTGTGCCATCATGCATCCCTTTGGAAAATCATTACACATTAAACATTCACTGCCAGGGTAGTCCATTTTTTTTAGAGCTAAGCTTGCGTTTCTGAGCTGAATGGTGCCTCCCAAAATATGTTAAGGGAACCTTCTGAGAAGTTGAATAGAAGGAGTGTTAATAGCTATCATTTATTGGAAGAGAGGGCTCTCCATGACCCAACTGTAAACAAAATGATACTTTTCATTCACTTTTAGCCCTGTTTCAGTTTGTGATGTTAAGGATGGAGTTGTCCATAAGATATGCGGTACACAGAGTATATCTGCTTGATATAATCTACCAAACAATGTGAGGAAGCAGAATCATAATGTTTCAAGAGTAAAAAGATCTAGATGAATAGAAGGCAATTGATAAGTAGGTTTAAAAAAATATGCGATGTATCCAACATGCAACTCTCCAAGCATAAAGCTGAGATCTCTGTAGAACGAAACCTACATTAGCAATTTTGCTTAAAATCAAAAGATGTCACAGTTACTATGATTGTAAAATGTTTAACAAGTGTCCTCAGCTTGAGAGATCAGCTTTTGGATTATTGTTTCCACAGGCTCATATCTGACACATAGGCACACTCACAGAGAAAGCTGACAAAATCATATTTAACAATGCAAAAAATCTTGCAAATCTGTTGAAAACACATTAAAAATGTGAGTGTGTCACTACACTTTCCCATTATTTATATTAAAATATACTGTGCATACATCTAGATTGATATGATAAAAATGTTAGCTTTGAATACATAATGTAAGCTCTGAAAACTGAAGGTACGCCTCATAGAAAGGATTTAGAAGTCATGATGGACCTGGCAACATCACCTGCCAGACAGTGGTCAGAAGCCATTAAGAAGGCTAACAGAATGTCAGGTTATATAGCGCCTTGATGTGTGGAGTATAAGTCGCAGGAGGTTCTGCTCAAGCTTCATAACACACTGGTGAGGCCTCATCTGGAGTACTGGGTGCAGTTTTGGTCTCCAGGTTATAAAAATGACATAACAGCACTAGAAAAACTCCAGAGGAGAACTGCTAGGTTGATTCCAGGGTTATAGGGGATGAACTGTGAAAGAAGATTAAAAGAGCTGAACTTTTTTAATTTAAGCAAAAGAAAGGAGACATGACTGAAGTGTTTAAAAATATGAAGTGAATTAGTGCAGTGGATTGAGATTGGCACTTTAAAATGAGTTCATCAACAACACAGGGACACAGTTGGAAACTTGTTAAGGGTAAATTTCACACAAATATTAAGAACTTTTTCTTTACACAGAGAACGACGGACAAATGGAATAAGTGACCAAGTACTGTGGTAGACAGTAGGAATTTAGGGACCTTCAAAACTCGACTTGATGTCATTTTGGAAGAAATAAGTGGATAGGACTGGTAGGCTTTGTTTGGCCTGTTCTCAAATAAATTGTTCTAATATAAACACACATATATAATTTACTGTGTATTTAGGGAAATAAAAAAAACAATAAGATAGTAGATTAAAAATATACAGAAAAATGCCAAATTCAAAAAACACACACAGACACAAAGGTTAAAAAAAAACTAAATTGCTGTGCATTTTGAAATATATTAAAGGCTGTCAACTGAACGGCAAAAGCAATGAAAGTAAGTTTAATGTCCCCATTTATTTCAATTTGAAGGTAGAGAAAAGCCAAGCAAAATGACACCTTTTATTGGCTAACTAGAAATTTGAAGGAATTTGAAGGTCATATTTATTGTCACATATGCACAATACAATGAAACAATTACAGCACAGTTACATGTTTCTCACAGATCATTGACAGAACAATAATAACAACTGTTATAGCTAAAATTCTATTCACCAGCATGTTATACATTCCTTTGTATATTTTTGGGCTGCAGTAGGCATTTTGATTGTTACTTTTTCCAAATAAAGATTTAAGTGAGTAATTATTTTTTTCTCTCGACTCTATTTTGTATTATTGTGTCTGTCTCTGTGGTTTACAGAGTTAGCATAACGCTTGCTATGGTGGTTGCATGAGGATGTGTCCACGGTAACTCTTTGCTTAATATCCAGGTCACAGGATATACAGTAAAGTTTGACTTCTGGGGCTTCAGAATTATTTGAGTCTGTGGATAGTACTAAGAATCTAAATCACATACTTATGAAAAGTTTCATTTGGCTAAAGACGAGTTGCTGATCTTCAACTTCAAGTTTAGATTACGTTTTGGTGTTGGTGCTAGGTTTTCTGTCTTCCTGGTTAATGTCCTCTTGCTTTCTTTTGCTCAAATCTAATCTTTCTTTCCATGTTGTTTTATGGATTCATGGTGTGCCTCTTCCAGTGGCATAAAAACAGCACTAAATATAACATTATACATTAAATGAAACAAAGGATTAAAATAACAAACACACTGATCTCAAAATAAGTGACTATTAAATAGCCTTTGTATCTAGCAGAATGCAATGAGAAATCATGCAAGTCTAGCAGATTTATGTTCTTTTTTGTTCTTTATTTCTTTATTTCGCCTTATACAATTTCTTGTATTAGGAATCTTGTAGTTTTCGCATACCCCTTGGGGTCAGAGCGCAGGGTCAACCATTGTACAGCGCCCCTGGAGCAATTACAGGTTAAGGGCCTTGCTCAAGGGCCCAGCAGAGCAGTGGCCTTTTTGGCAGTGACGGGGATTCGAACCGGCAACCTTTGGGATACCAGCGCAGATCCTTAGCCTCAGAGCCACCACTCCTCCCCTAGATTAAATGTCTTCCTGAATTTAGCAGTTCTTCTACTAAAATTATTAGAAATAGTTTGAATCCAGGGCTGGAATATGAAAACTAAGTCTAGAAACTTGCTTAGTTCTTAAAATAGGAAGTCAAGTCAATCTTTTGTTGAAATGAAACAAAAACCTAAAGCATTGTCAAAACAGACTGGGAAACTAATGTGAAAAGGTTTGTAAACTTATTAAAAATCAAAAGCTGAAATCTGTAATTCATAGAATTATGCAGACCCTTTGTGGTGGCACTCCAAATTGTGGTCTGGTGCATCCGGTTTCCTTGAAATCCCCTTGTGATGTGTCTAGAACTTGATTGGAGTCGACCTGTTGCAAATTGAATGGCTTGGACATTGTTAAGCAAGGCACAAACCTGTGCATGTAAGGTCCACAAATCACACTGATTGTCAAGAAAAAATCCAAGGAATGAAGTCCAAGGAACTCTGTAGTTGCCCGTAATCATACTGTGGTAAGGCAAAGATGAGGGACATCCTAAAACTTTAGGACTTCCCAGGAGGACGGTGGTCTCAATAAGTGAAGTAGGTTGAAACCATCAGGACTGTTTCTAGAGATGCCTGTCTCCTCAAATTGAGCAAACAGGAAAAAAGGGCCTTTGTCAGTGAATTACCAAGATGGTCACTGTATCAAAGCTTCAGACATCTTCTGCTGAGAATTTATGGGAGTGTTGATATACAGAAGCCACTTTTGAGTAAAAAGCATGTGACAGTTTAAATAATAATTTATAATTCTTTTGCATTTATATAGCGATTTTCTCACTACTCAAAGTGCTCAGCAATTGCAGGTTAAGGGCCTTGCTCAAGGGCCCAACAGAGTAGAGACTCTTTTTGGCATTTACGGGATTTGAACCGATTGCCAGTGCAGATCCCTAGCCTCAGAGCCACCACTCCACCTAATGACTCTGAGAGCATTAGAGACAGATTCTCTGGTCTGAAGAGACTTACCCAAGAAGACTCAAAGCCGTGATTGCTGCCAAAGGGGATTCTCCAAAGCACTGAATTAAGGGTCCAAAAGAATGAGGATTTCTGTTTTCGATTTTTAATACATTTGCAAACCTTCCTGAAAACACAATTTAACTTTGTCCTTATGGGTTACGGAGTGTAGATTGATGGACAAAAATGGCAAATGAATCCATTTAAAATTCAATCTACCACACAATAAATTGTGCAGAAAGTGATGCCAGGAGTAAGCAACCAGTAGACATGATGAGAGTGGAGATTCTGCCAATGAGGGCAAATTCAGAGCATGTACTGTTTGCAAAGTATTCTTATATTTTGACAACTCACTTTGTCTTTATCTGTGTTTTCAATAATTCTGATATGTCGCAGTCCACTCAGAATTACTTTATTGTTGCTAATAAAGGTACATACAGTTCAGTACAAGTTCATAGTAACAGAAGAATCATCTTTGCATTAATTGTATAACATTCTGAAGTAACGCACTTCTGAAAACCTATGAAGTACAGACCAAGTATTTCAACAGAAAATGTTTTCATTCTGTAGAATCATACAATGATGGTGTTCAGCATGTTCTTTCTAAATATAAAAATAATTCTGAACTATGATGGTAATGCTTACAGTTAAGGTACATTTGGTATCCACCTAATTAAAGGAGAAGTGTCAGCGTGTCCGTCTGTGTGTCCATCCGGTTGCTATGTCTTTGTCATTCCAGAAAATGGCGCATCACAAGCATTACCACTGCTTTTATGAGTCAATGACATATAATGGCATATAAGAGAGACATAGGCATTGTATGGTTAATTAATGCTGAGGTCTACATGATTTATTTAGATTTCAACCCATCTTAGATGGTAGCACAGATACTTTGACATAATTAGATGGTAGTTCCTTTGCTCTTTCTGCATGTTAAAATGTATTATATTAGGAAAATAAAGTATGTCCACAGTAGGGGAAGTGTAGTATTTTTTTCTAATAATTGATCATAATCAGCAAACAAGGACAAATATTTTTGCCAAAGTTGTAAATATTATAAGGCCCAGTTGTAACATCCTAATTTTCAGTGTGACAAAAAACACAAAGATGAAAGAAGGCAGTAATTAGTGTCTGAGGTTAAAATGTAACACATCTTGTCACATAGAGTATGGTACCATACAACACTGTTTGTCACACTAACAAAGAAACATGTAAGTGGTTCTAAACATAAGTCCTCTAAGGAGGAATCACTCATAAAACTAAAACACTGATACAAATGTGTCTAAAACTCTCCTCTGAATGCTGAGAGTAACTGCACCTTACAGTGTTCAATTAGACCAAAGTTAACTGATTAAAAGAGATCATAGGAAGAAACCTAAACTGAGGCCAAGTGACAGAATAAGATCATATTTTAAAGAGATATGTAGGTTGTATACTCTGACTATATTTGGAAAGGACTTGAATGTTAATGTTACATAACACACTAAACATTATTGTAGATTTTTGAAGGTAGCAATCCTGCCAGTATGAAGTGTTACACTCAGTTTTCTGATTACTTAAAAGACAATTCAAAGGTCAGTGAAATGAAAGAAAGATATGATGAAAAAAAGCTCCACTCACACGTTCATTTGAGTGTTGTTGATCATGTACTGTAAGGGGTATTGGCAGGAATAGATGTACTTCAGTTCCTGTTTGTAGGTTATGGTTCCGTCAAAGATGTCCATTGAGGTGATGATTCCAGTCAGATATATGTATTCCACTTTGGAGTATTCAGAAAAAATCCCGGAACCCACCTCTTCTTTTATCTGAAGAACACACAACATTCATTTGAACTGTTAATAAGTACATTAGCATAATAGAAATTGACAACAGTATAATCTGGAATAATGGTACTGGGCAAAGTCATCTCTAGGTGGGTGGTAATAAGGAACAAGTGATCATACCATACCATAAAATACAATACCATACTCTAAGTAGGGTTTTTGGGGGGGGGGGGGGGGGGGGGCTGGAGTCTATCTCAGCAAGCATCAAGCACAAGTCAGGATCATTCCTTGGACAAGGCGCCAATACAATCACAGGGTGGACACGCACACACACATACACACACACACACCACACACAATAGGACCAATTTTAGTGATGCCAGTCCACCTAACCTGCATGTCTTAACAAAAAATTCACTTAACAAAGTCAACAAAAAAGTCAAAGAGTGACATTATAACTTAGCTGACAGGAAGATAATGAGATGAGCTTTTAACAGGAAGAACTGCTGCAAAAACACAATTTTCCCCTTGGGGATTAATAAAGTATACCAAATTCATGACAGAGACAAGCAAAATGTTTTTATGGTCAGTCTTCAAAAGAGGGAAACTCTGAGAAATTGAAGTTTCGAGTCTGACTAACACACACTGGTTAAAGACAAAAATATTTGATCCTAGGTGTGCATAGTTGGAAATAATTTAGAAGAAACTATTTTGTGAAAAAAGGCACTGCTTGGAAAATAGTCAAACACCTACTGCCATACAACCATCAATGAATCCAAGACTTTTGTCTTTGCAATGTGGAATGATATTTTGAACAGATACAGTAGATAGATAGATAGATAGATAGATAGATAGATAGATAGATAGATAGATAGATAGATAGATAGATAGATAGATAGATAGATAGATAGATAGATAGATAGATAGATAGATAGATAGATAGATAGATAGATCTTTATTGTCATTGTCACTTTTACCACTTTTACCACAGAGACAGCAATCAGGACAGGATATAGAACATGTTTCGTGGAGCCAGGAGGATTCAGTGCTGACCACAGGTGTACAGTAGATTCAGAAAGTATCCAGACTGCTTCAGTGTTTTTGCACTTTTTGATATGTTGCAGCCTTGTGCTAACATCAGTTAAACTCATTTTCACAAGCTCAAGCAGCACTGACTCTAATTAAAGTAAACATAAGATTTTAGAAATTTTTGAAAAAGTATTAAAAATAAGAAATGAACATATCCCAGTGTTCAGAGCCTTTGCTTTGACACTTGAAACCTGAGTGGGGTGCATCCCATTCCATTGATCATCACTGAGATGTTTCTATACCGTGTTTGGATTACACCTGTGGTCATTTCAACTGATTGTGTATGATTTAGAAAGGCCCACACCAGTCTATATGAGGTCTCAGAGTTGGAGATGTGCATTGGAGCTAAAACCAAGCAATGAGTTTGAAGGAATTGCCTGCAGAGTTTAGAGACAGGAGTGTGTTGATGCACAAATCTGGTGAAGGCTACAAAAATTCCTACAGTATTGAAGATTCTCAGAACTATAGTGGCCTTGATAATTCTTATATGGAAGACCTTTGGAACAACCATGAGTGTTCCTAGAGCTGGCCACCAAGTAAACATAGCCATTGAAGGAGAAGGGCCATGGCAAGAACAAGAGCCTGACGATCATTCAAGTTGAGCTCCAGAGAACATGTGTGGGAGAAACTTTGAGAAAGACAACCATCATTGCAACCAGTGCTTTTTATGTAAACATAAAGGTGGTGGTACATGTATGTTGTGTTTGGATCAAATCTGAGGTACTGTGAAGATATATGGAGGCAGAGAGTCCTAACACTACATGTTTTGTTTATTTGGTGAAATGTAACATTTTAAATTTGAAATTGACAAATCGTCAAGCGTACCATACTGCACAATATTGTGCTTGACAGTTTAAATTTACAAACACAGAGTTTCTGAAATTGAACAATATCAACCACAAATTAATAATGTGCTCTACAACCTACAAATAAAGTTGTTATGTAGTCCTGCAAAGCAACAAATGCTTAATTTGACTGAGTTTTAAAGAAAATTCCAAAGTTATTGGATGTTTTCATCAAATGTAGTCTTCCTAATTTGTTCTTTGCTTTGAGTGTCAATGGCTGATCGAATTAACATATCTTGCAAGATTCAAGAGTGTAAGTGGAGGGCCAAACAATCATATGAAGAGAAGTACAGAGACAGTGCCTGTCAGTAACGAGGCTCTCATTGGAGTAACAACTAGATTAATTTGCGAAAACCCATGTTTGCACCCACTTGATGAAATTGGAATACAACTAAGAGCATGCAGGTTTTCAACGAGGTACTGACATAATCCATGAATTGTGTCTCATTAGGATAAGTGTAGATTTCTGCAAATGTCCCTAATATCTTTTTCACCATAGGTCAAATGTAGTACATACCAGAACCAGTTAATGTAGAACGCACAGTGACGGTTAAAAATATACAAATCTGTACAGTACATCATTGATTATAGAATCATTTAATATGTAGTCAATGCCATGACCAGTTGGTGTGCCTGAGGTGCTAGTACCCTGTATCATCATAAAAAAGGCAACACTTAAATGATCTGGGTGTTATGAGAAAGTAGTTAGATGGACACCTTTCTTCAGTAAAATAAAAATAGAAGCCCTATTGGAGTTTGCAAAAATTTTAAAACCAAGATTAGCTTCAAGTCTAAAGGAAACCAAGCACTTCTTATCGTCTGTGCAATACCATTCCAACGGTGAAAAATGAGGGTGGCAGCATCATGCTGTGGGTTATTTTTCATCAGCATCGACTAGAAGACTCAACAGGGTTCAGGAAAAGCTAAGAGGTGCAAACTTTTAATGAAAACCTGCTCCAGAGCACTCTGGACCTCAGACTTTGGAGAAGGTTCATCTGCCAGCAGGACAATGACCCTAAGATTATACTAAGGCTAACATAAGGACAACTCTGTAAATGCCCTTGGGTGGCACAACCAGAGTTCGAACTTAATCAAACCTAATCGAACATTTCTGTAGAGACCTGAAAATAGCACTGACTGTCTCTATTTAATATGACAAAACATGAGAGGATCTGCAGAGAAAAAGGACAGAAAATTCTCAAATACAAAATCTAAAATCTTGATTTTGCTTTTTTATTCTGGGGTATTGTGTGATGCTTGATGTAAGGAAAAAATAATTGAAATGAGTTTAGCACACTGTATGTATAATTGGAATAATCTTCCAATTGAATAATTAGAAGATCACAATCAAATTGCTTCAAGCTCATAAAACAGAACCATGTTAGCCTGTTTGCTTCTAGAGCTCCAGTTTCCTTATGCCATATTGTCTCCTTGGTGCTTTTCTATATCTATGGGTTAATGAATGAATAAATGAATGAATGAATGAATGAATGAATGAATGAATGAATCCATCCATCCATCCATCCATCCATCAATCCATTTTCCAACCCGCTGAATCCGAACACAGGGTCACGGGGGTCTGCTGGAGCCAATCCCAGCCAACACAGGGCACAAGGCAGGAACCAATCCTGGGCAGGGTGCCAACCCACCGCAGGACTGAATGAATGAATGAATTTATTTATTTATTATATTTAGCAGCAGAATTTATGTTTGAATTTGTTTATTTTGAACTGAACTTTTTTGAAATCAGTCAATCACCTTCTACATCGACATTTCAGGAAGATATTATTATTAAACCTTATAATCTATGTATAAACCTTACTTTCAATTTAGAGACACAATTAGAATAAAATTTTAAGTTGTAAGTAGTGATGAACGAAGGAAGCAAGTTTTGATTTGTACACAGTTTCCCGACACTAATGGTGTTTTCACACTCCTAGTCTGTTTGCTTTGTTCCGAATCAGGGGATGTTTCGTTCCTTTGTTTCAATTTCCAAGGTAGTTTGATTGCATTTCACACTGTAAACCTTCAAGCGAACTAAACATATCAAGAAACATCCTGTGGGTGTGTCATGGACTTATTTTAATGGACAGAAACATTATTTCCCAAGGAAAAAATATCTTGGTGGGTATTTTTGCATTGCTACCTTTTCTGTAATTATGAAGTAGAACACAACTTGAAAAGTATGCACTACTGAGTTAATGTGCTGCAGGACACGTTTCAAGTACCCGAGGGTGCAAGAAAAGATGTGTTCTGCTAATGACATATATTAATGTGCTGCAGTTTTATGACAGTAGGAATACAACGTAATTTTCATTTATCTGTATGATGCACATTTACTCTCTACAGCCACAATATGAACATAACCTCAATTTAGTTTATCTCAAGTGAAATGTCTACTGCCTTAACTCTTGTAGATATTTATTACTAATGTTTATTAATATTTATTTTGGAATGCTTGATTAACATTGACTAACATACCAGTGTGTGCACTGAGAAGATGCCCCACCTGCACACATGGGAAATTCATGGTCTAAGATAAGGATGTATGATGGGTGATCTCCCAGAGCACTGCTGTTCATGTCTAGGTCACCTCTGTAAGTGTTGTGATTGACCTGCTCACAAGTAAATGTATACTAAATTATAGTTCTAGTTAAGGATACACATACTTCTGGTGATTTTTTTCCCCCCACTTTATTTAGATTGCAAATGAGAGGCAGACACATTGCGAAATACAATTTATTTTGCAAATGGTTTTGCTGAAAATTCAATTTTGCATGAATATAAGTTAGTTTTGCTCCGCACTAGGTATGGGACACTACTGAGGATGCATTGATCTTTCACTGTTTATTGATCCTAAATTCAAGTAAACTGTGTTAAAAAACAGGCTGTGAGGAGCATGGATGTGTCCACTTCAGGTTTCCCTTTGTTCTCATCTTTCAAACATGTGTTAGATCAACTGGAGCTGCAAAACTGGCCCAACATGACTTATTGTATTTGCTTTGCAATGGACTAGTGATAGACAGATCATTTCCAATTTTGTGCCTGACATTGTTCTAATAGTCTGTTGTACATCACATTCTTTTAGCTAAACATAGGGATTTAGGAAACAGAAATGGTGCACTATGGTCAATTACTATATAAAATGTATTATTGCAAATTATCATTCTTAAATGAGCACTCTTTTGTCCCCAAAATAGCACCATCTTTTAGTTTGAACTCATTTTTGTAACTATGGCTTGTACTGTAAATTTCAATTTACATCTCTCAATAACAACATACCCTAGGCTCTTTTCTTTGCTATGCACATTTGCGTGTATTCACTACTTTTGATACTGTATATCATCTCCTACATTCCATGAGTAACTGTGGGTGTGTGCATGACTGTGTACCGCAATGGGATAAGCTTAAAACTCCTTCAGTGCAGATATAATGTGTGTTATTGAAGGATGGATTGTCCTGTATAAAAATCTGTAATGCAAGCAGACCAAAATGAGAAACATTACTATTCATTTACGTCATGACCAGAACCTTTCTGCAGCAATTTTGTGATCTGATGCGTTTCAGACACATCCTGTAGGCTTTCCATTATGACATTATGGAACAAGGATGCATTTGACCTTACAAGATTATCACCATTTACTATATTAATAAAAACTCAAAAAATAAACATAAAACATCTTTTACCACTGAGGTGCCACCACAGCTTGTGATGTCAGCTATGGACAAGTTGTACTTTAGAACAGGTGGATCCATGGACCAATCCGCAAACCATGGGCATAACAAACTGCGTTGTTGACCATTGAGTACCATTGTAGACTCATTATACCCAGAAAAGTAGACAGGGCAAAGTAAAATAGTCAACTCCACCATTTGAGAGCCACATTTCACATTGATGTCCGAGTTTGCTAGAAACAGAAGAAACATGAAAAGGGGTGAGTTTAGCAATGGATAACTAAAGATTTAAGATTCAGTCATTCATGCCATCCACATAATTTTTTCTTACATTTACTTATTTAACTTACTCAATAACATATTCAAACACTTATCCTCATATATACAAAAATGAAAAAATTAAAACAAGGACTCACAGGGAGCTCTGAAAGTTGAGTGGTTCAAACAGTCCTGAGCAGAGCAACTGAATGGCAAACAAAAGAGGCAGCACAGTAACAGTGAGAGACTGATCATTTTCAACCTGTAATAAATAAATAAAAAACAAATAAATAAAGATGCAGTAAGTAACAGTAGATTGCTTCCCAGAATTTAAAAATTTAAAAGAATCGAAATGGCTAGCAGTGACTCACCATTGCTACCCAACAATTCCAGAATCCTGGGTTGAAATTCGGAACCAACCACTATATGGTAGAAGTTTACACATTTTTCTTGTAGCTATCAGAGTCTTTCTCCAGATACACCAGCTTCTTACCATATGACAAAAGATGTGCAGGAGATATTGACTGCTGGTCTGGAGGGATGTCTATGTGTGGTGTATAGAACCAGTGCATGGCAGAAGCCAATTGTGGACAAGTGACCATTCTTTTAAAGACCCAACTTTGCCAATTTTGAGGTTTGAGGAAATTAACCTGCATGTTTTTGGGGAATAGAAGAAAAACCAAACTACCTAGAGGAAAATCTATAGAGGCAAGGAAAGAAAATGCAAAGTCCAAACAGATAAAGACCAGAATGAGGATTCATATCCAGGAAAATGGATCTGTAAGGCAGTGCTGCTACCACTGCGAAACCATTCCACCACAAAATCAAAAATCTTTCTTTTAAAATGTGATAAGGAACATTTATGTTATTTTGATAGATAGATAGATAGATAGATAGATAGATAGATAGATAGATAGATAGATAGATAGATAGATAGATAGATAGATAGATAATAAAACACCAGTATGAAATGATCTTAGATTTGTTTTGGGTTTAGATCTGAACTTTTAAATAAAAATTGTCTCATTTAATCTGGTATTTAGTTGGAGGAAAGCCATAAAGAACAAATAAACCATGAATTGAATAAAACATAACAGAAAGCTGATTCAGTATTGCATTTCATGCACCGGGCCAACTGCATTGCAATTTTCATGGTCTCTCATGTTAACAATTCAGACTTGCCTCTTCTGAACATTAATGATATGGGTTGTCTAGACTATTAATTTGAAATGTCTGTCCTTCATCGGTGCATCTATGGCAAGGAGACATGGCCTAAGCTGCTGTACAAATTGTTCAACAGGGGCTTAATATAATAAAGTTTAGTAGTAAGCATATATAAATATGCATACATAAATATGCTTATATGCTATAAATACAAACACACGCACCATACCAGTCAAAAATCTGGACAAACCCATAAATTGTCATGTTTAAGATAGAAATTCATACTTTTTTTATCAAAATACCACTAGATTAATTTAAAAATACAGCAAAGACATTACTAGTGTTGCTAGTGGTTATTACTTCTTGGAACGACTCATTTTTAATTTAGTATTCACATATGACTGTTCAGACCTTATTTCAGTAGCCATTCCTTCAGTGTCCTAATGGTCAGCTTCCTTAGCTTATATATAATTAGTCATTTTTAATGCTAATTGGTTATTGGAGAAACTTTTGTAATGACATTAAGCACTGCTGAAACATGGCATTCTATTTATTTGGTAGTAAGATACTGGCAGTTCAGTTTTGAGTTCAAAAACAGCCAGAATGAAGCAGCTTTCTCAAGAAACATGTCTTGTCTATATTTTATGAAGGTTATTCCATATGATAGCCTTTCAAGAAGAAGATTGAAGATTTCATACAAAGGTGTCTATAGCTATCTTGAGGGAAGACAGCAAACTGGATCTACTCAGAACAGAAAAATCGAGAGGAATTTCTCAGATACACAACCACATAAAAGGAGAAGGACATCAGACATTGGACTCTGAACTCTGTGCTGCCCCTCTGCTCTCAATCCTGCTTCTAGTAGCTTATTTATATGAATAGTATAGTATAAAATAGTTAATTACTTGTCTTGCACTTGTCTTATGTTTATGTATATATTGCACCACGGTCCTGGAGAACATTATTTCGTGCCACTGAATAAAGCTACTTGACTTGAATTGGCCTGAGTTAACAGATTGTGTAGTTTGAGAAACAAACACCTCACAGCACCTCAGTTGGCTTCTTCCTTAAATACACACTAAATACCAATGTCATCTGCAACAGTGGAAAAACGACACCAGGATTCCAGTCACAATATTCTTTTGCAGTCATCTTCTGCCCGATGTCTTTGTTCTTTTACCGATTTTAATCTTTTCATTATATTTGCCAGTTTAAGATATGGCTATTTCTTGGAAACTCTGCCTCTTCTGGGTGTTTCAAGAGTTCTGAATGGTATATATTTATATATTCATGCACATATTGTATTGTACAGTATGCATAATAAAAATAATCTTGGTAAGGCAAAGTCTTAAAGAAACAAGCAGGGATTCATTTGTAGGTATTGAGACTGCCAAAAACAAATTGTAGACACAAAGTGATTATTGAATTTTTAAAGTGATTGGATTTTTTCACCAATCTCTGTGCCTGCTTATCACAAGCTGGTTCATGACTGGACCTTTTGCAGACATTTGGTAACAAAGAAACAGTATGTGAAATTAATAACAAATGAAATTCACATTTATCAGCTTTAGTGTGTAGTTGATTTTTTTCTGTTAACTTGCATTGTATAGTCTTCAAAGGCCAAGGTTTGTCTCCATATAGATATTTTCCATTTCTTTGTAAGTTTTCTGTAACATAAATGGAAAGATAATTGATCAAACGCATCAAAATTATGTTATCTAAATTGTCTGAAAATCTGCTGTTGGAAAGCAGTGCTCCCTGCTGGTCAGACTTCTAATTTGCATCTTCCAGTTTTTAAATGTGCCACAGCAGCAGCAGCAGCTTAACACTATGTCCTCCTATCTGGGAATCAGCCTTGCTTTTTGCACGATGTTGCCAGTTTCTGTTAATCTCCCAATACCATTAAAACTGTAAAGACTGTAGTCATCAAAAGGACAAATATAAAATGAAATGCTGATGTTATTTTAAATAGTCCTTCCACATTCTTTATTTTGGAATTAGAAAATTAGAAAAACAGGAAGCCTAACAGTATGAAGGATATTGATAGGGCAGTAGGGCAGTGGCACCAAGTGCCACTAATGATTGTGTCATTAGTGCTGCTCCATGTTTAATTCACTACATCCACCCATTCATTTGTTTTTTAAACTTGCTTTAACAAGTTGTCATCGCAGGAAGATGGAACTTATCCTAAATACATTGGGTGCAAATTATTAACAGAACGTGGATGGTCAGCCTATCCATCTTATGGCACACCTTCTAACACTGAGACAATTCAGAGATGCCATTGAACTGGATATGGACGTCTTTAGAACACAGAGAAAAGAAAAGTTCCCATGGGAAACCCACATCAGTTTGTAATGAATGGGTGAACTCTGCGCAGACAGGGTCTGTCAATCCAATTCAATTCAAGTTAATTCCTTCTAGAGTCCTTTTACAGATTTACAAATAGAAAACAGTAGTAGAAAATTATAAACACACACATTTACATTCTGTATTAAACAACAAATAGATATGGTATTGTACAGCTAATGTTCAGAAGTAAAACCGTTTAGAGCTTAAAAGGCATCAAACTACTGCCTGAAGCAAAATTCTGGAATAGAATTAAAATGATGCAGAAATGACTTGACCAAATAGTAATCTTAGACTGATGGAGGAACCCTCTGACATCCCTTGGAGGGCATACAAACTATACACTAAAGGCAACTCAAATGGGAGTTAATCCAGGGTCCAAGTGCTATCAAGCAGCAACGCTTTCTGCTGGATCTCCTAAACTTAATGCAACATGTGCTATAAATTGTTGTTTTTACAGTTTTTAAATTAGTCTAAAAATGGATCATTTAAGCATACTGCTGCATGGCTTCTGAATTTAAACTCCAAACTGGTCACTGTCTACGTGATACCTCTTTGTCCTGTTAAGTCCCAAAAATGCTCATATTAGATTGATTAACCATGTATGAGTGTCAGTTTTTGAGTGTGTCTAACAATGAACCAACACTCCACCAATAATGGTTTCTGCCTTGTGGCTGGTGATGACAGAATAGACACTAGCCCCTTGTGACGCTGAACTGAATTAAGCCTGAGAAAACTGATGGATTTCTTCACCTTGTGAAACAGGAACTGATTGGAAGAAATAAAAAATGGTTGTGATAACAGAGGACACTACACAATGCCATTGAGAAGGTCAACTCTTTTTGTATATATGTTATAGCAAAGCTTTATATATATATATATATATATATATATATATATATATATATATATATATATATATATATATATATTCACGGCATTCAAAGTCTGTGTCACAATCTGATTGTATGGGTGGTTACCTACCAGGTAACGCTTGTGGTTGGCCAGCAATCTGCTAACATCCGCCACGGTGCCCTCACACGTGTCGCGTACTCTTCGCATTTATTTGACAGTAAACTATTTCAACCATATATATATATATATATATATATATATATATATATATATATATATATATATATATATATACACACATATATGTATATGTATATATATATATATATATACATAAACATATATACATATATATATATACATGTGAATTTCCTATTGGGATTAATAAAGTATCTATCTATCTATCTATCTATCTATCTATAGATACATATACATATACATATATACTTACATACATATATATACATATACATATATACATATATATATATATATATATATACATACACACACACACACATGCATTCATACATACATGCATGCATACATATATATATACTGTATATTATATATATATATATATTTGTGTGTGTGTATATTATCTTCACTCTATTTATAACTCTCATCATTATCACTTGTTATCACTGTCTGCATTTTCTGATGAGGGTCATTCTGACACCATACTCAACTGAACAGACTCATCCTCAGCAACTTTTCCAGCTCCTCCTGGGAAATTTCCAAATGCTCCAAGCCCAGGCAGTATTGACTATTTATAAACAATTTTAAAATGTTTTATGATTGCATGAGCTAAAAATCATAGGATAAGCAAAGGAAGAGAAAAATGGAATGATTTCTGATAAAGGCAGATTGTAATATGTCAGCTATAATGTAGCTTTGACAGCTGCAGAAATGAATTTTGCTGAAAGCAGTTAAGTAATACAAATAAACAAACATAGGTAAATATAAAATGAATAAGCCGATAAATAAATAAAATGTTTAATTAAAAATTAACCATAGTATGACAAAATGTACAATGTGCTGCAATACAACTTACTTTTGAAAGTACTTAATTCGTGATCACTATAAATGTGCAACATAAAATGAAGATTTATTGATTATGCATTATATATTCACAGTAAATCAAATAGTGTTTTATTCTAAAGGAAACATGTCAGCTTTATGACCAACATAACACTAGAGGAATAGACGGTGCTTTACTGTTATTTAAAACATTGCTGTAACAACAAGTAACTTTATAAGACTGTACCATTTCGGTAATGCAAAGACTAAAGGATTTACCACTATATTGTCAATGAGTGCTAACCCAACAGCATAAAGTTTTGCTAACACATTGAAAACCAACAAGAAAAAAGTCTGCTCCCAATTACTCACAATGTTTGGCTCTTCACTGTGGATTATTACAAAGACACATATTGAATGGTGAGTTTTTTTGTTTTACTTTTAAACTCTTCCATAATTCTTTATAAAGTGTCCTCCTTTTTTCTGGTTGGCTGATAAGCAGGACACGAGGAGGAGAAAAGGGGATGGGAAGAAATACAAGTAATGTAGGAAGAAGATATGATAAGGTAGGAGGGATTGTAAAAGTATCCTCTTTAACATTGCACTTTAATTAGTGAGTTATCTATATTAAAAGCATCAGAATAAGTGTGACTTGCATCTGAACATTCAGTGTCCCCACTCCTACCTTAAATTTACACTTTCTTTTCTTTTCTTTTCACTGCCATCTTCTTCTGCTACTTCTGGACTAACTTCTTTGGGCAGGTTTACCCCCCAGGTGGCTAGATTTATTGGATCATACAGAACTGGTCAAAATAAAAGCTTGGTGGCACAAAGGGTGCTGCTGCTCCCTTACTGGGACAGACTGTCACACCTGGACACTCTCCATGTACAGACTGCTCATTTTCCCTGTGTCTGTGTGGGCATTCCTCAAAGTTTTCTGTTTTTTCTCCCTTATCATTATGTGCAGGTTAATTAACAAATCCAAACTGGTCTTAGTGTGAGAGTGGGTGTGCATAATTGGATCCTGCATTGAACTGGAGCCTTGTTCAGGGCTGCTTCCTACATTGCACACTGTGGTGCTGGGATAAGCCTTGGCATCCAAGATCATGAATTTGATTAAGGGAGCTTTATAACAAGATGATATGATCATAATAAGAAGTTTTTGGTATAATGTCAATTGTTAAAAACAAATAATCTTTCTTTTAGACAGTGCCTATTTCTATTGAATAACATTTCAAGTTGATTTACAGACAGAGTAGCCTACAGTTAAATCCACATTTGGACAATTTGATCTTTCACCAGTCACATGACGAGTCAGTAATGAGGACTGAGCTGGTAATCGTGAACTTTACAGTTCATTGCCCTAGCCACCAGGCCCAATTATACTACAGAGAGCATGTGTCTTTAGATATTACTTAATAATAAAATTGGAACAAATGTCCATTAGGCATCAAGAATAGGGCCAAGGTAAGAAAAGATGACCTACACTGGGCTACCAGGATAGGCAGCAAGTCCCTGAAATCTCTGTACAAAAATAGATTTATGTTGGTATTTGCATTTGTAAATATACATTACCTCTTTATACCGCTTACATATCTATCTATCTATCTATCTATTGTACAAGTTCATATACTGTATCATCATCATTTTTAGCCATCAAATGTCCACTGCTAGAAAAACAGGATTTCAGAGTCTGACAAATTTATTAAAAAATAACAAACTGAAAAATCACATTGACACAATTATTTAGACCCTTTGCTGCAATACTTGAAATTTGGTTCAGGTGCATCCAATTCTATTGATCATTGTTAAGATGTTTCTACACCTTGTTTGGAGTCCACTTGTGTAAAATAAAATTAATTGGATCTGATTAAGAAAATCACACACCCGTCTATTAAGCCATGAATTTAATGGTATTGCCTGTAGAGTTTTGAGACAGGATCTGAGGCATAGATTTGGGGAACAATAAAATATTCTGCAGCATTAAAGGTTGCTGGGAGCAGCTCTTCCTACAGCTGGACATCCAACCAAATTGAGCATTGGGGAAGAAGAGCCTTGATAAGAGAGAACACCATGATCCCAAAGGTCACTCTGACTGAGCTCCAGGAAGCTTGTGTGGAGATGAGAAACTTCCATAAGGGCAACTATCACTGTAACACTCCACCAATCTGGGCTTTATGACAGAGTGGCCAGACAGTAGCCTTTCCTTATGAAAAGACATATGGAAACACCAGTTGGAGTCTGCAAAAAGGCACCAAATGGACTCTCAAGCCTGTGAAAAACATGTCCGGAAGAAATGAGGCATTGCTTATCACGTGTTCAATAACGTTCCAACAGTGAAGCTTTTCAGCGGCAGGTACTGGGAGACTTGTCAAGGCTGAGAGAAAGCTGAGTGGAGCAAAGAACAGAGATATCCTTAGTGAAAACCTTCTCCAGAGTGTTGTAAACCTCACCCTGGACTGGAGGTTCAGTTTTAAGAGGACAACAACCCTAAGCAAAGAGCAAAGAAAACAAAGTAGCAGATTAAGGTCAATTCTGTGAACATTCTTGAGTGGTCCAGCCAGTGTCCACACTTGAATCCAGTTGAAAACCTCTGGAGTAGTTTTATACTGTAGCTGTCCTCCAATGGTCTCCATCCAACCTAATGTAGAATGAAAGGAAGTGCAGAGTAGAATGCCAGGAAATCCCCAAATCTAGGTATACAAAGCTTGTCACATCATTTCCAAGTAAACACCAAACCATAATCACTGCCAGAGGTGCTTCCACTAAGAATTGAGTAAAGGGTTTGAATACTTATATCAATGTGACAATTCAAGTGTAATAAAAATTGAGTTAAAACGTTTAAGTATTGAGTTATTCTTGATGAGGGAAAAATTAATTTATGAGGTTTTAGCACAGTTCTGCAAAATAAGAAAATGTGAAAACTGTGAATGGGTCTTTATACTTTCTGAATGCATTGTATACGGGGTGGGTGTACTAGATAGATAGATAGATAGATAGATAGATAGATAGATAGATAGATAGATAGATAGATAGATAGATAGATAGATAGATAGATAGATAGATAGATAGATAGATAGATAGATAGATAGATAGATAGATAGATAAAATGAGGATTTTTCATAGCAGCCCTTTTTCAGTATTAATAAGATAAGGTTGCAGAATCATCATTCTGCATAGCCTACCTGCTCACAGGTTATACATTTTAATTTGTATTACTATGCCTTGCCGTAAGACTCTATTAACATCAGCTGTTTGGGCCTGGGCTTATATCTTACTAATATTTAATATTTAACATTCCTATTTGCCAAGGGACAAATGCTTTGTATGGGAGTACCTCTTCCCATTTTATTGGGGTATTTGACTGGGTTCTTAGATTGTATTTCTTCTTTTTTGTATTACATTTTCATTAAAAGCCATGAATTAAAAAGGAAGATCACTCCTGGTACAATGTGTGAAGTGAGAAGATCCTGATGATGGATAAAAATGTCTTCTTCTTTATTCTAAAAATGAACATAGTTAATTCGGTGAATTGTTTTTCTTTTTAGTCCATCTATAACATGTCATTTAGTTTGGAGTTTGATTTTGGTATGGGGAATATGTAACACCTCTTCCTAGCTAAGTTTGAAATATAGTATACCATACAGTATTAAAACAATACGACAAATGAGAAATGGCGGCTACATGCAGAATCCGGCTTTCCAGAATTCAGATATTTGCTCATTGTGATTCTATAGATTTCCAAGGAAGTGTTGGAGTGTTGTAAGTTATACATATTATAAAGCTAAACTATATATTAATACCCTTATTTATCAAAAAGGACATTACCATTACAGCAGAAGAGATTTTAGGACCCTATGTTCAAAAAATAAATTTTATTTATGTGTTGGATGTGTCACTAGGCTGCTAGATGATAATCTGTTGTAGACCCAAATGGGTATTGGGGAGGAGAGCCAATCTGGACCATTCCAGTACATTAATCTAGTAAGAAGAACCTGAGCACCAGGTGCCACCTGTCCATATTACATCAGGAATTGATAATGTCACCCAGGATCCCAAAAGTGCCTAAATGTGGGATACCCAGAAATATGATTGTGACACAAAGTTAAAGTTCTTTGTCCCCTTACTCCAGTGGCCTTGGTTTTGGTAGGTGACAGTTGGATGAGGGATTGGTTTAGGAACAAGGCGCAAACAAAGGAAGCAAGCCCAGAGGTGAGAAGGAGAAAATATATGGTAGTGGGTAAGTGGAACAGCCACACCATGGGGCAGACATGGACCTCCTTATTTAGTTACCCCCATAAGGTTTAGTCTTTGTTGTTTGTCCCCTTCTTTGTGCATCTTTCTTCCTGCCTGTAACTATTACATTTGTTTGTTAATAAATTATTTTTTTCTGATATTACTTTGGGTTCTCTGGTCATTTTTGGGTGTGAGGATGGATACTGAGCAGCGTGTTTAAGAAGCAATTGAAGACTCTTGTTCTGTAGCTATCTGTCAACTTAATAATAGCTTTGATAGGCTCATGTAACTAAGAATGATTAAATTTTTGTTTTAAACTGTTCACTTGTGGTAATCAGTTTAATAACCTATTCCTATAATGACTGCTCCAAAGTGCTCCAGACTGATGTCATTCAATTATGTTGACCTTTTTTTGTAAGTCACTTTGGATAAAAGTGTCTGCTAAGCGAATAAATGTAAATGTAATTCGGGGTCTGTAGACTTAAACAATATAATATGGTAATTAATTAACAATTAATTATTAATTAGCAATACTGGGCTTGTGTTGTTCTACAGATCTGACAAAACTATGAAAGTACAGTTGATGGCTGTAAAAGCATTTCATATCATTCTGATATTGGCTACTCGTTAGTGGTAGCTGTTTGGCGTGTATTGTTTTTGTCTTTCAATGTGTTTAGAATAAAGTGCAGAGTAATCAGTTTGCTCAGATGTCCAAGGTACACAAGGAGCTGAACATATCTAAAGATATCTTGCCTTTTGTCTACATTGAAGTGTGTATGATTGACCCTAATCGGAATTATATGTTCCAATAGGATTTCCCTGACATTTCTTGGTTACATAATATAGAATTTCCAATCATTCTCAAGATATTAGAAAACAGTCCTGTTGAATGTTTCTGACTAGGAGAGAAACAAAAGGAATTTGTAAGGTATTAAAGGTGCAATGTAAGATACGTATGGCATACAAAAAATGTGTACTACCCAGGCCTTACGAGTGGTCTTTCTATGGACTAGATGCGCAAAGTCTTTCCCTAGAAATTAGCAGGTTTTCCACATATTCACTAAGCAAATACAGAGGTGTGTTTTCACAGCAATACCCACCTTTTTTATCCTTTAGTAAAAATAGGAAAATCAGCCAAGCAGAGAAAGAATACCGGGAATGATAATAGGAAAGGATTTTGTTACCTTCAATCAATCAAATAAAAAAACAAACAGTTATGCCTTTGTTAGTACTTTCTCCTTCTCCAAATCAGGCTTCATTTCTCTTTGTTCAAAACTAGGTCTCAAATCCACCCTTTTTGTACATAAGGTATTTTCATTTCATGTTTTCATCACTGGGTATGTTTTTTTTTTTCAATTGGCAAAAATCAAATCACTTTTATCATTTACCAGTAGAAGTAATGATGTTCAGCTGCCCCTTAGGCTATGTGGTTAACATACAGGATACCGATGTTAGAAATCCTTTCACTAGTTCAGATTGTAGAGGTAACATTGCTCATTTTAGTCATATATATCTCTATTATAATAAAAAAAATTAAATAAAAAAATCAAACAAACGGAAATTATTACTCAGTGAAATAACAGAACAGCGAAAAGAGATTGAATATATTGTTTAGATTTAAACAAGTCGGAGACTTGTAGATCGTCTAATTTGTGTTGCCATCAGGGAAAAGTAGTGTTTCATCCCATTGTTTGGTGAAAGTGAAATTCACAGATGCGAGTGGCAGAGACATGAACACACGCATATACATATACAGTTAGGTCCATAAATATTTGGACAGAGACAACTTTTTTCTAATTTTGGTTCTGTACATTACCACAATTAATTTTAAATGAAACAACTCAGATGCAGTTGAAGTGCAGACTTTCAGCTTTAATTCAGTGTTGTGAACAAAACGATTGCATAAAAATGTGAGGCAACTAAAGCACAATCCCTTCATTTCAGGGGCTCAAAAGTAATTGGACAATTGACTCAAAGGCTATTTCATGGGCAGGTGTGGGCAAGTCCGTCGTTATGTCATTATCAATTAATCAGATAAAAGGCCTGGAGTTGATTTGAGGTGTGGTGCTTGCATGTGGAAGATTTTGCTGTGAACAGACAACATGCGGTCAAAGGAGCTCTCCATAAAGGTGAAAGAAGCCATCCTTAAGCTGCGAAAACAGAAAAAACCCATCTGAGAAATTGCTACAATATTACGAGTGGCAAAATCTACAGTTTGGTACATCCTGAGAAAGAAAGCAAGCACTGGTGAACTCAGCAACGCAAAAAGACCTGGACGTCCATGGAAGACAACAGTGGTGGATGATCGCAGAATCATTTCCATGGTGAAGAGAAACCCCTTCACAACATCCAACCAAGTGAACAACACTCTCCAGGGGGTAGGCGTATCGATATCCAAGTCTACCACAAAGAGAAGACTGCATGAATGTACAGTAAATACAGAGGGTGCACTGCAAGGTGCAAGCCACTCATTAGCCTCAAGAATAGAAAGGCTAGATTGGACTTTGCTAAAGAACATCTAAAAAAGCCAGCACAGTTCTGGAAAAACATTCTTTGGACAGATGAAACCAAGATCAACCTCTACCAGAATGATGGCAAGAAAAGAGTATGGAGAAGGCGTGGAACAGCTCATTATCTAAAGCATACCACATCATCTGTAAAACACGGTGCAGGCAGTGTGATGGTTTGGGCGTGCATGGCTGCCAGTGGCACTGGGACACTAGTGTTTATTGATGATGTGACACAGGACAGAAGCAGCCAAATGAATTCTGAGGTGTTCAGAGACATACTGTCTGCTCAAATCCAGCTAAATACAGTCAAATTGATTGGGCGGCGTTTCATGGTACAGATGGACATTGACCCAAAACATACAGCCAAATCAACCCAGGAGTTTATTATAGCAAAGAAGTGGAAAATTCTTGAATGACCAAGTCAGTCACCTGATCTTAACCCAATTGAGCATGCATATCACTTGTTGAAGACTAAACTTCAGACAGAAAGGCTCACAAACAAACAGCAACTGAAAGCCGCTGCAGTAAAAGCCTGGCAGAGCAATAAAAAGGAGGAAACCCAGCATCTGGTGATGTCCATGAGTTGAAGACTTCAGGCTGTCATTGCCAGCAAAGGGGTTTCAACCAAGTATTAGAAATGTACATTTTATTTCCAGTTATTTAATTTGTCCAATTACTTTTGAGCCCCTGAAATGAAGGGATTGTATTAAAAAATGCTTTAGTTGCCTCACATTTTTTGTTCACCCCACTGAATTAAAGCTAAAAGTCTGCACTTCAACTGCATCTGAGTTGTTTCATTTAAAATTCATTGTGGTAATGTACAGAACCAAAATTAGAAAAAAGTTGTCTGTCCAAATATTTATGGACCTAACTGTATATATTTTTTTTTTCTTAATTTTCTCTTAAATGGAGTGTCCATTGGAGGCCCCAGCCCTTTTCCTGTTTTTCTATCATTTGTTCATACCTCATCATTTTGAAATCTGCTGTGTGAGTTCCAAAGAATGTGTGCCACAGGAGACAGAAATACAAAGTACCTAAATAATATACAAGAGCACTGTATCAGTCATCCCTCCCTTTTGGTTTCTGGTGTAAACCAATGTTTTTAAATAAAATAAACTGTATTATTATCTTGGTCTGTTACTGAAGCTGTGAAAAGATACAATGTGAGCTACTTTGCAGATTGTTATGCTTTTGGCTTTAAAATTTAATACTAATTATCTGTTAAGTTAGTGGAAATACACAACATTTAAAAGTTTGGGCATCACCCAGAAATGTACATGCTTTTGATGGACATGATAGCCTTTTAATTATTAAGACACCATTAAATTGATTTTAAAATATAACCAAGGCATCACTAGTGTTTATAATGGCTATTACTGCTTATATTAACTGATTTTAATTTATTTTTCATATATGGCGGTCATTAACCCAGGGCTCGACCGATGGAAATTTGTATTGTTGTCCGCATATTGATTTGGAAAAGTTTTACACCGGATGCAACGGATTAGCAAGGAGGAAGTAAGGACAGCTATGAAGAGGATGAAAAATGGAAGGGCCGTTGGTCCAGATGACATACCTGTGGAAACATGGAGGTGTTTAGGAGAGATGGCAGTGGAGTTTTTAACCAGATTGTTTAATGGAATCTTGGAAAGTGAGAGGATGCCTGAGGAGTGGAGAAGAAGTGTACTGGTGCCGATATTTAAGAATAAGCAGGATGTGCAGGACTGTAATAACTACAGGGGGATAAAATTGATGAGCCACAGCATGAAGTTATGGGAAAGAGTAGTGGAAGGTAGGTTAAGAAGTGAGGTGATGATTAGTGAGCAGCAGTATGGTTTCATTCCAAGAAAGATCACCACAGATGCATTGTTTGCTCTGAGGATGTTGATGGAGAAGTTTAGAGAAGGCCAGAAGGAGTTGCATTGTGTCTTTGTGGACCTGGAGAAAGCATATGACAGGGTGCCTCGAGAGGAGCTGTGGTATTGTATGAGGAAGTTGGGAGTGGCAGAGAAGTACATAAGAGTTGTACAGGATATGTACGAGGGAAGTGTGACAATGGTGAGGTCTGCGGTAGGAGTGACGGATGCATTCAAGGTGGAGGTGGGATTACATCAGGGATCGGCTCTGAACCCTTTCCTATTTGCAATGGTGATGGACAGGTTGACAGACGAGATTAGACAGGAGTCCCCATAGACTGTGAAGTTTGCTGATGACATTGTGATCTGTAGCGATAGATGCCTTGTTAGTTGTGGTAATTATAACTCAAAGACACATGATATCCTATATGGTGTTCCACAAGGCTCTATCCTGGGTCCGCTGCTCTTCTCAATCTACATGCTTCCATTAGGTCAGATTATCTCGGGACATAACGTGAGCTACCACAGCTATGCTGATGACACACAGCTGTATTTATCAATAGCACCTGATAACCCCCATTCTGTTGATTCACTAAAATGTCTAACCTGTATCTCAGAATGGATGAATAGTAACTTTCTCAAATTAAATAAAGAGAAAACCGAAATCTTAGTGATTGGCAATAATGGATACAATGAGGCTATTAGAAATAAACTTGATGCATTAGGATTAAAAGTCAAAACGGAGGTAAAAAGCTTAGGGGTAACCGTTGACTGTAATCTGAGTTTTAAATCGCATATTAATCAGATCACTAGGACAGCATTTTTTCACTTAAGAAACATAGCAAAAGTTAGACCTCTTATATCATCGAAAGATGCCGAGAAATTAGTTCACGCGTTTGTTTTCAGTCAGCTAGATTACTGTAACGCACTCTTCTCAGGACTACCCAAAAAAGAAATAAATCTTTTGCAATTAGTGCAGAATGCAGCTGCTAGAATCCTTACCAGGAAAAGAAAATCCGAACACATTTCTCCAGTTTTGATGTCACTACACTGGTTACCTGTGTCTTTCAGAATTGACTTTAAAATTCTGCTCATGGTTTATAAAGCCTTAAATAATCTCGCTCCACCTTATATATCGGAATGTCTAACATCTTATATTCCAAATCGCAACCTCAGATCCTCAACTGAGTGTCTCCTTAGAATTCCAAGAACAAAACTTAAAAGAAGTGGTGAGGCGGCCTTCTGCTGTTATGCATCTAAAATCTGGAATAGCCTGCCAGTAGGAATTCGCCAGGCTAATACAGTGGAGCACTTTAAAAAACTGCTGAAAACACATTATTTTAACATGGCCTTCTCATAACTTCACTGTAATTTAATCCTGATACTCTGTATATCCAATTCATTATAATAACTATTCATTCAAAATCTGTACTAACCCCTACTCTCTCTTTTTTTTCCTTTTTCCGGTGTCCTTGCCACCACCATCTACCCAAAGCACCGTGATGTTCCAACAATGATGGATGGATTAAAAGCCAGAAGTCTGTATGACCATCACCATCAAGTGACTCCGTGAGAACCCTAACTACAAAGAGGACTATTTCATTTATGTTAGGTCGAATGCCCAGGGGGGACTGGGCGGTCTCGTGGCCTGAAACCCCTACAGATTTTATTTTTTTCTCCAGCCGTCTGGAGTTTTTTTTTGTTTTTTCTGTCCACCCTGGCCATCGGACCTTACTCCTTTCTATGTTAACTAATGTTGTCTTATTTTAATTTTGTCTTTTATTTTTCTTTTCTTAATTATGTAAAGCACTTTGAGCTACTTTTTGTATGAAAATGTGCTATATAAATAAATGTTGTTGTTGTTGTAGGGAGCTGGTTGAGGAGACCCTGGAGAGGTGGAGATATGCTGCAGAGAGGAGAGGAATGAAGGTCAGTAGGAACAAGACAGAATACATGTATGTAAATGAGAGGGAGGTCAGTGAAATGGTGAAGATGCAAGGTGTAGAGTTGGCGAAGGTGGATGAGTTTAAATACTTGGGATCAACAGTACCGAGTAATGTGGATTGTGGAAGAGAGGTGAAAAAGAGAGTGTAGGCAGGGTGGAACGGGTGGAGAAGAGTGACAGGAGTAATTTGTGACAGACGGGTATCTGCAAGAGTGAAAGGGAAGGTTTACAGGACGGTAGTGAGACCAGCTATGTTATATGGGTAGGAAACAGTGGCACTGACCAGAAAGCAAGAGACAGAGCTGGAGGTAGCAGAGTTAAAGATACTAAGATTTGCATTGGGTGTGACGAGGACGGACAGGATTAGACATGAGTACATTAGAGGGTCAGCTCAGGTTGGACGGTTGGGAGACAAAGTCAGAGAGGCAAGATTGCTTTGGTTTGGACATGTGCCGAGGAGACATGCTGAGTATATTGGGAGAAAGATGCTAAGGATAGAGCTGCCAGGGAAGAGGAAAAGAGGAAGACCTAAGAGAAGGTTTATGGACGTGGTGAAAGAGGATATGCAGGTAATGGGTGTAACAGAACAAGATGACGAGGACAGAAAGATATGGAAGAAGATGATCTGCTGTGGCAACCCCTAGCAGCCAGAAGAAGAAGTAGAAGATATGGCTGCAAAGCCCAACTTGCAGCAGTAATTACTTCAGTGCCCTAATGATAAACTCCTTTAGCTTATCCTTAATTAGTCATTTGTTAATGCTAATTGATTATTACAGAAACCTTTGTAATTACATTAGCATGGCTAAAATATGTTATTCTGTTCATTTGGGTTGCAAGGTACTGGCATTATTAAAGTTCAGTTCTGGTTTCAAATATGGCCAAAATGAAACAGTAGTCTCAAGAAGCATGTCATTCTATTTGTTTTTTAATTTTTCTTCTGTCTGACCAGGACAGAAAAAGAAGGGGAAGGCCTAGATGGGCAACTGCATATGAAGACAAGGACATCAGGGTCTTTAGTTTGAGAAACATACACCTTACTGGTCCTCAGTTGACTTCTTTAAATACAAGTCAAAACCTAGTGACATCTGAAAAGAGAAAAAACTTGTTAAGGTAAATTTCGCACAAACAGTAAGAAGTTTTTCTTCATACAGAGAAACATAGACACATGGAATAAGTTACCAAGTACAGTAGTGTGGTAGACAGTAGGAATTTTGGGGCTTTCAAAACTCCACTTGATGTTATTTTGGAGGAATTTAGTAGATAGGACTGGCAAGCTTTGTTGGTCTGAATGGCCTGTTCTTGTCCTGATTTTTCCAAAGTTCTAAAGGCAGAAAAAATGCAAGAGACACTCAAATAACAACTCTTTATAACAATTTCTGAACATGTAACAAGTCGGATGTTGAAGAATGTATGCCACAGCTTGAAGATGAGTCTACAGTGAGCATGTGATCATCAGAAATGGACAACTAAATTTAAAAAAAATGTTGCCTGGTCAAATGAATATTGATTTCTATTGAGATCTGCAGATGGTTATGGTAATCTAAAATAACATTTAGCTGCATTTTTAGATATCTTGAAATAAATCACATATCTAATGGAATGTTTATTTCAAGATACATTAAATGCATTTTTAGATACCTGAAAGGCATTTATAGAGATCTTAAAATGACATCACTTTAAGGCATCACAAATGCAAAAGGTTTCTCAAATGCAAAGATTTCATTTTTGCAGTGTTGAAATAAAAGTAAGTGAAAAGTATTTATATCAGGACACTAAATCTTGTTTTCCTTATTATAAGAATTATTGACTTTGTAATATAAATTTTAGCTTACTTTAAGAAATCTTGTCAAGTAAATTTTGCTTACTCCATTGGCAGATATTTTTGCTAAATAAAAGCAAAACAACTCCCATTTAAATTTTTTTCTGTCTAGTTTTTGTATATGTATTTTTTGCAGTGAAGTTGTCTTGAAATAGTCTGTGCATTTTGATTTATTTTAAATATATGATGTCCCAAATTTCAAATAGGGATTCCTGTCATGAATTTCAAAATGTTCTTGTTTCAAACAAGACTTCCTGTTATTTGAAAATATTTCGAAATGCATTTGAGGTATCCCAAAATGCATAAGAAGTTAAATGATTTGGTTGTTAAAGTTTCCAGTATCTTATTAAATCCATGCTACATAATTTAGGCTGTCCTGGTGGCAAAACAGCCGACTTGACTGCTGTTATGAAACTCACTTTTACAAGATCATATCAAATAACAATATTATAACAAGTGCCAATTAAACAAATGATGCTCGGACACATTTATTTATGGATGTGTTTATTTATTATGTTCAGGCTGCTATGCAACCTCTGTGCTCCTAAATGTACTGCGCTGCTCTTAGGACCACAGGGAACATTTCCAAAGAATCCACCAGAGGATTCTCTGTCTGACTCTGACAACTTTTACTTCTGTTCTTCTTACTATTCCTGTCCTATTAATCTCTTGTAGTGTTTGCTCTCTCTGTCTCTCAACACTTATTCAGACTTCTAATCTCGCTACCATCTGACAAGTGTCCTACACTGCACATGACTCTTTTTTTAAATCCACCTTGATGTCAGCATTGAGATCACACCTAGTAAAGTCAATCTCTTAATTCCATTTGATCTGCTCTCAATCTGTCTGCCATTCTTACACATTCTTTAATAGTAGAGAGGTTATTGGATCATTGTCTGAAATGTGGGACTTTGAAATGCAAATCTAAAACACTGGACTTGCCTGTCATGTATTTTATGTCACATAAATACTGCAGCAGTGCTGACAAATTGTTTCAGCCTGGAGATCAGTCGCCCACAGAATGAGCTGGCTTTCCATCATACAAATCAGCTGCTTCAAAGCCAGCTGTAGGGACGCCTATAAAAACGGCAAGTCTCCCATAATCACACTAAAATTCCAGCAAGTGCAGCAACAGCAAGTCAAACTTCTAAGGACAGTCAGGTAAGTAAAGAGTGATGTTAAGTGAGACAATCCACTGGCACTTGGGGCCAGCACAACACTGGTGTCAGAAGCAGGGCAAGGATAAGACCTACAGTTTAAATGAGCATAGTGCCAGGTGCTGTGGTGACCCAAAATAGTCTTGCTTAGCTCTTTTGAGGAGCTGCTGGAGAATCTCAATGCTGACAGCTGGAATCAGGAATGCTGGTTGTGGCATCGGAAGTCAGATGAGATACTGCTGACTTTGCAGCTTCAGTACTAACTTCTCCATCTACCATGGTCCATTGGACTATTTGCATAGTCACTGGTGGAGCTTCAGGATCATGGAGCTGGGGAAAGGTGTGGCAGATTGAGTTGCCACTGAACCTCAGGTGAGCAATTTGTGGCAGGGCTAGTGTTAAGACTGCAAGGCAGATCATAGAGGTGTTACAGAGCAGTCATGGGGGGAGAGTCTCAGAGCTGAGATCTGGAACGCCGGTTGCAGTGTCAGGTCAGTGAGGGAACACAGCAAACAGACCGGTACATCTTAAACTTACACACAATGAGTTTCGCCTGCACATGTAATAGATAGATAGATAGATAGATAGATAGATAGATAGATAGATAGATAGATAGATAGATAGATAGATAGATAGATAGATAGATAGATAGATAGATAGATAGATAGATAGATAGATAGATAGATAGATAGATAGATAGATAGATAGACAAAATTCACTTCAGCGCCAGAAACAACCTCGGACAGAGCACCACACCAGTCCAATAGCCCATTTGTTTTTCAGCCAGTGTACTGCAGCACCATAGTGCGCCATGAGGGCTACCCAGGTGTGCCATTGAAATAACAATGTAGTGCACCTGGGTTTCAACCTGACCTGAGTGGGACAAGCTCTGCAGGTGGTCAAGACTTGTCTGAGGAGAACAGGACTATCTGGTGAAGCTGGCAAAAAAGCAGCTCCATGACTAGTATGTTAGAGCACATTGGACACGTCTCCTGGCTGCCAGAGTCCATCTGTCTGGGTATGTGGTCACCAGCAAGATAGATACTTTATTAATCCCAAGGGGAAATTCACATACTCCAGCAGCACCTTACTGATACAAAAAACAATATTAAATTAAAGATTGATAATAATGCAGGTAAAAACAGACAATAACTTTATATAATGTTAACGTTTACCCCCCCCCCCCAGGTGGAATTGAAGAGTCGCATAGTTTGGGGGAGGAACGATCTTATGGACAGATCACTACACAGAAGTGCTGTGTCAAACACCCCTTCTGTACCACATGACAGTACAGCACTCAACATCCCTGCTGTGCCACTGGACAATGAAGCACTGAAGACACCAGCTGATGTGTCTTTGCCACCGGCCACACCAACACAGTGGAAACAAAAATCACCCCAGTGTTTTGAAGAGTTAGTGTGCCATTGCAAGGATTTAAAAGGGGTCACTGACAAGGTACATAAGCCTGGGGATGAGTCTGATATTCTATCATTTAAATGAGCAGCTTCAGAATCAGCTGCAGGGTATTCTATAAAAACAGCAAGCCGGCCAAAGGCATATATAAATTCTAACCAGTGTGGCAACATTGAGCCTTCCTTCTAAGGACAGTCAGCTACCAAAAAGAATGATGTAAAGAGCAAGAGCCCACTGGCACGTGGCCCATCACTACAATATGTTTAGTAAAGAAAATATGGCAAGGAGTTTACTACAAGAATTGACTTTTATAAGTTGGACTTGATTGTATGTAATGTTACTTTCTTCGTTGTGTAAGAGGATATGTAATGAATTAGATTGTTCACTCAAGTAGCTGGCTGTTGAATTGAATGAATTTTATGGCTTAGGGGCTTATTGAACAGAACTTTATCTTTGCTTCTTTCCTCGAAATTTTAGCACAATGCATACATTGACAGCATGAGACTGATCAGTCTCTAACTGTTTCTATTATGCTATATATTTTATCTAAAGGGCCATTAAAAAACACTTTATGTGAATACCATGGTGCAGCTTTTAAGGCATGAGCAGCTTGTCCAGGGCCACACAAGATCCAGCTATGGAAATGAAGCCTGTTCTCCTATGATTTCTAGGCCAGCTCTCTTGCCAAAAGACCTTACAGCCTTGGCAAACACAATTTCTCAAGTTATTTTGATATTGTAACTGTTATTTATACAAGGAAAAACAATATCAGTTACCACAATGTGAATAGATATTATATATTTCAGAAATCATTTTGTTGAGTTCATTTTATTCCAAACATAAACTACTTGCAGGATTTAATTGCATGAAAACTCAAATTTCCATAATTTGACCCTTATGCCTATTATTATTATTATTATTGTTGTTGTACAGTATGGAATTCAAGAAGGTCTATTTAATTTCCAGTGTTACAGTCTGAATGCACACCAGAATTATTTAAAAGGAAGAAAACCAGAAAGATAAAAAAAACTTCTGACTTGACTTTCACGGTCATAGAGAGGCATTATACAGGCTTATTCCTGTTGGTATAAAGGAGCCCCCATAGTGTTTCTTGACACAGAAGTCCTCAGTGTTAGTGTGTCGGAGAGAGGATGTGCATAATTCTTCATAATGGCACTCAGCTTTGTTTTAATCCTCTCCTTTTATACCTCCATAGGGTCCACAGTGTGTCCCATAATTGAGCCTACCCTTTAAACTAGCTTGTTGATTCAGTGGGCCTCACTTGATGTGATGTTACCAGCCCACTATACCACAGCGTAGAAAAACACATCCGTAATCACAGAGTTGTAGAAGATGTCACTACCCAAATTAAAGAAACACAGTCTCCTAAGGAAGAAGTGCCTGCTTTGCCTTTTCTTATATAGTTCTTCTGTATTCTAAGACCAGTTCAACCTGTCTTTGATGTGGACTACCAAGTACTTGTAGGAGTGCACCACCTCTACATACACTCCTTGAACAGTGACCAGACATAGAGCTCTTTGGTGTGGCAAAAGTCCATAACAATTTCTTTGGTTTTGATGTTGTTAAGTTGCAGACAATTTTTTCTGAACCAAGAAACAAAGCTCTCCCCCTGACTCCTATACTCAGCCTCATCCCCCCTATCAATACACTCCCATTAGTGCAAAATCATCTGAGAATTTCTGCAAATGACATGACTTGGTGTTGCAATTATATTATGAGGTGTACGAAGTTAAGATAAAAGAAGACAGGACTACTCCATGTGGTGCTTAAATCCATATCAGAAATAATCCTTGAGTCACACAGACTCATGTCTGCCCAACAGATAGTCTGTTATTCAGGTCCCCATAGGCTCATTTATCAGCATTTCCCTTAGTTTAGCCCTTCACAAGGATGGCTACGTGCCACAAGAAGATATCAAGAAGAGATACAGAACAGATGAGGTTAGTAGTGATTTATAAATAGTCATTTGTACTAAAATATAAGTAATACAATAACACACAGAGATGCAGTATGCACAGCTCATCAGCAGCTCTAGTCAAGGTATGCTAGTCTACAGTGGTAAATCTTCAGCTTGGATTTAAAAGCTAAGACTGAAAACATGTTTTCACTTTGGCATTATTAGTTTTTGAGTGTATAATGGTTTACAAAAATATCAATCTTATCCATTTAAAATTAAATCTATGACACAATAAAGTGCCCATAATGTGAAGAAGCCAGAATACTTTCAGAACCCACTGTATGCTTGGACAGATTACATGCCCATTCTAGTGTAACTGTGAATGTGTGTGTCAAACTGTATAAATTTAAATAAGCTGGCAACCTATCCTGTTCTGCCACTATAAACTCTGACTGCCACAACCCATAATTGAACTCAGTTGGTTTGAGAATAACAGGTGTGAAGGAAGCTGTCCGGGAGCCTTACCCAGAAGGGACGCCCACACTTTGGAAGAACCAGGGGAGATAGCATGTGCAGGGCATTGCCTCCCCCAGATTGCTAGATGTCAGTGTCCCAGATTCCCATAGGGCATCATGAGAACTGGAGTTCTTTTGCTCAGTCCTGTAGAGCTTCTGTGGAGAGGGAGTAGGGAGAATAGCAAGCCCTACTTTGTTGGGCTCCAGCCTAATCCAGAACTGCTTCTAGACCACGATTATGGGACACTGGAAGTACTCCTGGGTTTCACATTAAAGAAGCCGGCTGCCTCTGCTCTGGGAGCCAGAGGTTGGAGAAGGTGGACAAAGCTTGCTGGAGGAGCGGAGGAGAGAACACAGAGAGAATGCAGAGGAAATATTGTTTTGTGCTTTAATTGTATTTGTACTTGTGCTTGTGGCGTGGGAAACACTTGCTGTAGAAGTTTTCCACAGTAAAAGCCTTGGTACTGAAGCACTTGTGTCTGAGCCTGTGTGTCGGGTGTTTGGGGAGCTGGAGAGCCCCCTGGTGGCCACACAGTGTATGTTATAAAAAGCTTTTATGGAATTCTGAATTTTAACTATAGAATATGTCATGGGGGATTGATAAATCAATGCCTTTCCTTTTGCGTTGGATCTTTTATTCTCAAATGTACCCTTTTTTGCAGTGTTTGTAACTTTTTTGTTGGTTTTCTTTGATCTGTATTGTTATAATGGATACCACATTTGTTCTCAAAACTCACGCTGATGTCTTGTGTGCAAATGCAGTGCCTTTGCAGTAAATAGAAAACATTGACAGTGGCTTGACTGCCTGTAAATTGGGTCACTTGAGAATGCACAAAATGACATCTAACATACAGAATTTCATAGATTCCTTGCAGACAGCCAGAATAACTTTGCTTTGCCTGCCAGATGGATGTTGAAGAACTAGCTTTGGTAAATGCAACTGCAACTAAGAGCACCACCTAAAAGATTTGATCTAACCATACTGGAAAGGAATTTAAATAGGACACTCACAGAAGATTAATTCAGGTTAAACTTGTCAAGTGTCAAACTCAAGGCCTGTGGGGCAGGGCTGGCACATATATGGAAATGGAATATGCATATTTACATTCATCCCACCATGGTTTGGCCCAAATACACATTTTTATTGAATTGTGTAATTACAAAATTGAATGTGAAATGAAACTTGGCTTCTTTGCACATTCCACAGGCCTCTTGGCAGTTTCAAAAGTGTCCTACAAGTTAGAAGGTGTCTGCCCTTGTTAATTAAACGTTTCTGGTGAAAACATAAGACACATTTAACAGACATTGTACCTGAGACTGACACCTTAGTAACACTCCAAAAATTAACAAAATCTTACAAAATGACAATTAATATATACACAATAAACAAGCCTGGATTAAGCCACCCACAGTCCCCTGGGTGACTTACTGTAGCTCCTTAACAGAGAGTTGATCATAATTAGTGCATGGACGCCTGGTGGTTTAATGCAGCGCAGTATTTCCCACTCTTGATTTTGGTGCGTGGAAAATCGATCACTTCATTGAGTGAGGGGACTGGTAAAAAGGCACGTTGCCATCACAGGCGCCTGGGCATGCACCCAGAATACCCTGATGGTTGATCCGCCCCTGACAATACAATCTGTAAAAATAAGTGAAGTGAACGCCACTATCAGTTACTGACATGTACCTTTGAAATGCATATGTGCCATTTTGATGCTTGGAAGCTTGCAGTGCAGGGAAGCGATGCAAACTGCAGTTCTGAAATATTTCCTGTTCAGTATGGAATTCAATATAAAGTATTACCCTTTTTTAAAGGTTTACATGGAATGGCCCCATCCTATATTTGAAGTCTTCTCTGCTCTTATTTAGCTTCCAGGTCTCTTAGATCCTGAACCAAACAAACCCTGCATGTGGCACAGATACATTTAAAACAAATACTGCCGATACTGATGCGCTGTGCAAGAAAGGACAGAGCCAGTTATACTACCTTAGAAGGCTGGCGTCCTTCAACATCTGCAATAAGATGCTGCAGATGTTCTATCAGACAGGTGTGGCGAGCGCCCTCTTCTACGTAGTGGTGTGCTGGGGAGGCAGCATTAAGAGGAAAGACGCCTCACGTCTGGACAAACTGGTGAGGAAGGCAAGCTCTATTGTTGGCATGGAGCTGGACAGTTTAACATCTGTGGCAGAGCGAAGGGCGCTCAGCAGGCTCCTATCAATTATGGAGAATCCACTGCATCCACTAAATAGTATCATCTCCAGACAGAAGAGCAGCTTCAGCGACAGACTGCTGTCACTGTCCTGCTCCACTGACAGATTGAGGAGATCGTTCATCCCCCAAACTATGCGACTCTTTAATTCCACCCGGGGGGGTAAACGTTAACATTTAACATTATACATAGTTATTGTCTGTTTTTCACCTGCATTATTATCATTCTTTAATTTAATATTATTTATTGTATCAGTATGCTACTGCTGAAGAATGTGAATTTCCCATTGGGATTAATAAAGTATCTATCTATCTATCTATCTATCTATCTAAAAAGGTGACCCGGTATTTTCTGTTGTGGCCTCAGGGCTGTGGAATAGTTTGCCAGCTGATGTTTAAGACTTAAAACCTGTTTCAACCATCACAGAGGAATACAAATATAAGAAAGGGCAGAGCAGGCTCTTTTTCCTTAGGAGGCTACATTCCTTTAATGTGGGAATTGACATCCTTCACTTCTTCTATAACTCTGTGATGGCCACAGCGATGTTCTACGCTGTGGTCTGCTGGGCTGGTAACATCACTTCAGGAGAGGCCCACCAAGTTAACAAGCTAATTAAAAGGGCAAGCCCAGTTATTGGACAATCTCTGCACCCCATGGAAGGAAGTAACAAAGTAGAGAATTAAAACAAATCTGAGTGCCATTATGAGCAATGCTGCACATCTGACACACTAACATGGAGGGCTTTCAGCCAACAAATTATTCAGCACAAATGCTACAGGGGGTCCTTTAATACAAATGGCAAAACATCTACATGATATTTCACTGGGACTGTGACTGAAGAGTCTGAAGGTTTTCTTTCTTTTTAAATTTCCTTCCTTTTTAATCATTCTGGTGTGTGTTTAGACCATATTGTGAGTATATATATATATATATATATATATATATATATATATATATATATATATATTGTATTTAAGCAGCTACTGTAAAAAGCTGGATTTCCCCCTGGGATGTATCTATTATGTATTTTTTTACATATATAGATAATTACATAGTGATATTAATTTGTTATGGGTACAACTAAAGTACAAAATGTTTGAAATGATAATTATATGTCAGGGTGTGGCAATCGTGTTAAGAAATTATTTTGCTTTCGGCTGTCTGAATGTGTTTTTGTTTTTTTTTTTCTTTAAGCTTAGAGAAGTTGGCTTTTTAGTCTTTGGTGTTTTAGTATGTGTCCACCTTTTTGTTGCCTGCCTGTTTCATTCTGGGTGCTCTGCAATATGATCTGCCACACTCAATCCAATGTGGTGAAGAACAGCGAGACAACATTCAGTGGGTAAAGTTTTAACTTGTATAAATATTATCATGATGAAAATATGCCATTGTGTCCACTTTTATGTGATCTAACAATATACTCTCTCTTTTAATTGTTTTTGATGGCTCACTGTTACACTTTTCAACAGTTTGATGAGAAGCACTGTCCAAAAGTGCTCTAGCTGTTCTGTTGTTCTAGCAGTGAAAGACAAGGGGCGACTGTACAATTGCTGGATTCACTTATAACAAGGGTAACAATACACCATAACACATTTCTTACTTATCCCATTATCCCTTTACTTCTCTCTTGTAGGGGCATAGGAGTGCCATCATAAACAATATCTGCACAAATGAAATAGAAAGTCTAAAGAACAAAGCCTCTTCTGCACTTTATTACCTATTGGCTGACATGCTCACATACTCACGTAATGCAGGACAAGAACATTCCATTCCAGCAGGTCATCCTACGGATTTAATGACATTTTATCGTTTCAGACAAAGGCTATCAAAAACAAAGACATATCGAATTCTGACAGACTGGACTGCCTTGTTTCCTATGCTTGCTAGGATAGGCTCCAGCTTTCCCACAACCCCTGATCAGTATAAGCGAGCTAGGAAAATGGAAGGATTGATATCTTAAGAACTGCAACTCTTCTGTTAAGTCTAAGAGCAGTTTAACAAAGTGCTGGAAAGGCACTCAAAGCTTCATGAAAAGCTAATCAAAACTGCTTACAATAAAAGGACCAATACTGTAAAGCCTTTTATGTTGTGTTTCCTCATCTGGTTTCTGACAAGAACAACAGCAATAAGAAAAAAGGCAGTGATTAATCTATTGGGCAACGGCGAACACAATACAGTCATGTTGGAAACTAAGCAACATTCAAAGCAATACAATCAAGTTTGAAATTGTCTTTGAAAACATTCAAACACACACCAGAAGAAACACTTGTAATCGAACGAAAGCAGACCTTTTGGATAAATCACCGAAAAGGAGCATAAAAATGTTGCCTTGAAACCACATATATGGTATCACTACAAGCATACTTTGACCCAGGACTAAAATAAATATGTACAAAAGGTAAATTGGCCTGACTGACTTTCTGAAGGCACTGTGAATAAACAGTGATACATACAAATATGATTGCCCAGCTAGGAACAACATATGGTGGAAATAAAGAACACAAATGGCAGAGAAGAAAACATAGTAAAAATGCAAAAGAAAACCAGTATGGATATAGTGGGGCCACTGGAGTATATTACAGTAAGTCCTGTACATAGAGACCTTGTCCCAAAAATAAATGATCTTTGACACTAGTATAAGAGAAAAGGTATGGCAAGCTGGGCGTTAGTCAGCAGCCCTCCTATTAGAAGTTAGTGAACTTCAGACAAGCCCTCCAGGGGATTGCTGTTGTACAGTACGTTGCTAACAACAAATGATGGTAGGCAGTGAGGAAGATTCTTTAGATATCCTCCAGCAGTTTAAACATAGAGTTGCAAACATTTCAGTCACCACTAGAGGGCACTGTATGTCAATAGTGGTGGAGTTTCCTAGAACTGTGTGTCCTTTGGAAGAGACCACTGAGCTCTCTCTCTCTCTCTCTCTATAAATATATATATATATATATATATATTTATATATACACACATCTCTTCTCAAAGGGCACATTTTACGAACAGGCTGCACCATACAAAGCATGAAAAGAGTAAAGGGGTCTGTATACTTCTTTACCTTTTCACCATTTTAGGTAATTCATTGTATCTCAACTGAGTAGATTTGAAAAAAGAAAAACTGGAAAAAAACCATATTTTCATTTGTTAAGTTGTTGCCTTGTGTTTAAAATCATTTACATTCCTCCTTCCCTCTTCAAGCAATACTCAATACCCCAGAATGACAAATTAAAAAACAAGATTTTAGATTTTTTTTTCAAATTTCGCTTTGTCATTCTGGGTTAATGAGTGTTGCTTGATGAGGGATAAAATGATATCACACAATTTAAGTTTAAGGCTACAACATAACAAAGTGTAAAAATGTGAAGTGGTCTGTATACTTTATGAATGATATAATCAAAAGGAAACAGGTTTTACATAAATCAGTGGTACTTACTGTGTCTCAGACTGAGGATGAATTTGCTTACCTCAAAACTACAGTGGACCACCTCTGGTCAACATTCACTCGGCATAATTTCATGTTACAATTATCACTTTTATTTTACTAAAGGGTTTATATGTAAACAAATACTACATTTTAACACACTGTTGCTGAATTTGCATTTCAAAGCCCCAGATTTCAGCTGTGATGCATAACAGATAGATAGATAGATAGATAGATAGATAGATAGATAGATAGATAGATAGATAGATAGATAGATAGATAGATAGATAGATAGATAGATAGATAGATAGATAGATATCCTTTTGGTATAACAGCAGGCAGACTGACAGCAGTGATGCAGCAGATGTAGTGAATGTCACAGGCACCACAGAAGTAAAGGATTACAATGGCCGAAGATGAGCTGTCCAGGATGACATCAAAGTGAATTTAAAAGGAAGACCTGAATGTTGACCAATAAGATTTGGACTGAAGGTGTCAAACGAGAGAAACCGAGAGAGGGAGTAATCACAAGCAGCAAACAAAAAGATGAAAAACATGTTAATATAACAGACCCAATCCAATTGCTTAATTACAATTCCAACCCCTGCCAATAATGGAACTTTTAATTTTATTTTTTTGGCTTATTAGTGCTGCCATTATCCCATGTCAACTCATTCCCATATGGCAGATTTCCTCTTTATGAGGTTACCATCGAAATGATTTGTGAACCACAGCAGATTACTAATTATTGGTTCTTCACTTTTTTTCTTCCATTTCTTTCCAATAATTTTAATAAGGAAGTATTTCACAAAGAGATTCAAATGAGACCAAGTTAAATGTGTTTTTCTTTAGTTTAGTTCTAGGAGTCTACTATAGTGGCAGGTTTTTGCTCACAATTAGCGAATTACATTCCATCCATCCATCCGTCCATCCATCATCCAACCCGCTATATCCTAACTACAGGGTCACGGGGGTCTGCTGGAGCCAATCCCAGCCAACACAGGGTGCAAGGCAGGAAATAAACCCCGAGCAGGGTGCCAGCCCACCACAGGGCACACACACACACACAACAAGCACACGCTAGGGACAATTTAGGATCGCCAATGCACCTAACCTGCATGTCTTTGGACTGTGGGAGGAAACCCCCGCAGACATGGGGAGAACATGCAAACTCCATGCAGGGAGGACCCAGGAATGAACCCGGGTCTCCTAACTGTGAGGCAGCAATGCTACCTACTGCGCCACCTTGCCGCCCCAAATTACATTCCCTTTAATTTTATTGTTTAATTAGGCAGTCTTTATTCTGCGGTTCTGCATTCAGAAAAGTGCAGTAATACAAGACTTAATTTTTTAGAAATCTTTGTATCTTTAAATATTTTTTACAGTGTTAACACTCCTTTTATCATTTTCCTATTAATTCACCCTTTTCCTGCAGACTTTATTTACCTTGATTGTAATCTGAGAATGAAAAGAGTTGACATGAAGGCAAATGACTCTGAAAGGCTGCAGTTACTTATAACTGATGTGCTCATCAACAAATCACAGTTTAAATGAGCAGAATTCCTGGAAACACAGGATGAAAATTCTAAAACATTTAAGATGAACAAACAATTGATTCTCCTCATAAATTCTTGCTATCTATATATATATAAAATCCCTATGTGCGTCCAGGTGTCCGTGTGTGGGTGTCTTCTGGTGAAGTGCGCGGGGCACGGTGCTATGCGCGATATTACTGTCAGAGAAAGTTAGAGGCGTTTTACGGAAATACAAACCAGTATTACTGTCAGAGGAGATTAAAGGTACACAATACAGTGACGCATATTACAGCCACATACATGCCAGTATTACTGTCAGAGGAGATTAAAGGCATATTACCGACGCGCACGCCTGTATTACCGCCAGAGAAAATTAAAGGTATATTACAGACATACAAGCCAGCGGACGTACAAGACGGTATCCTTCAATAAGGGCGCGCACAAAAAGGCGAGCCTCAAAAGGACGACCTCAATTGGGCGCAGCAAATAAAGGCGCGCGTAAATAAAGATCTGCACCTGTTGCTCTTCACATATTCCAGAGACATTTGAACTAAATTATCTACGCGCCCTTATTGAATAGAGCCGTACAAGACAGTATTACTGTCACAGAAAATTAAAGACACACAATACACGGCGGCAGCCCACGAAGAACGGTCAGCTCAGCAAGTAAACATCAACAAAAGAAAGGCTGAAAGAAAGAAAAATACGACCAACAAAAAGAATGACGTCAAAGTCCCTTGCCATTTAATATAGACTGTTCCTACTAATGTTTATGCACTACTGTTCTAGCGCCCGTTATTGTAACGGGCTAAATGACCAGTATTCTAATAAAACCCTAGCCAATTCAGCTTGGCAATTTATGAATCAACACCAAAACACAGAAACTGTGGAATAACAGGACAGTTAATGAAGGTGGGAGGCAAACTAAAAGCAGAAATTAGTCGGGATGAACGCTTAAAGCCACAGGAGGTCTTGATGACTTAATTTATGAACAAGTGAGTTTGATTTACCATCACGGGGAATGTAACATACTTTGACATATAAGCATATGTAAACTGTGTTATTTGTTCATGGCTTGTCCATTAAAGTCTATGCAAAGCTGTACACCAGTTTCGTAATTAGATGCCAGGCCTAGTTGATAATGAAGCTTAGCATTTATTTACTGTATATGGTTTGTTAGTGATTTCATTCTCCTAAAACATTCACATTGTAAATTTTTCATTTCCTGAGAACATTATTTATAAGTATTGTGATCCGGAACAGATTTTTTGCCTATTGGTCCTTCCCCTCCCTTCCTCTCATTTATTTGAAGACATTTTATGAACACCGATACTTCATGATGCATGTACGCAGGTGAAGAACCGGTGATTCCTTTGTCATTGTCATCTCATTATTAACTTATGTCTGGTTAAGAAAACAGACAACGATAAAACTAAAACAGTCAATTAATTGTTTGGAATTGTAAAAAATGAGTTAACCAAGATTAAACTCAAAAAGATATATTGCTTAAATTGCCAGGCAAAGTTACTCCTTAACTGCAACCATCTGTTACTGAACCCCAGCTTATTCCAATACAAACACCAGTAGTATGCCACAAGGCAGACTCAGGCACAAACCCACAGTCGTGGGCACCGGTCAATTTTACATTGGCCATTAAACCGATTACAGTAACCCTACAGCAAAGATTTTAACAACTTAATGCTGATAATCAACACACAAGAATTTTTAACAGTCTCTTTCTACATCCATCTATTCATTCATTCCTTTTTCTAACCCGCTTTTCCAAAACAAGGTCGCAGGGAAGCTGAAGCCTTTCCCAGCAAACATTAACCGCAAGGCAGCAACAACAATAGTACAAGAATCCAATCCATCGCATGGTGAACAAACACACACAGGTTAAACCAATAAAACAAATTCACCTTACATGCATGCAGATAAACTGTACGAGAAAACTGATGATCCTGGAGGAAACCTTTGCGAATACAAGCAGCCCGTGCGAAATACGCGCTGGGTACACCCTGAGCGAATCGCAGTTCTCCTTGCTGCGGAGCAACAGCACCACTCTCTGTCCTTCCCTCCACATTCTGTATAAATCACTCAGATTTTAGCGACATATTATGAGAATGGGGAGTGGACTTCTTCAATTGTCGTCCTTCTGGTTAAAGCTAAGCTTTTCTTTCACGAGTATCAAGACACGGCCATTGGTTTTAAACAGAACGATCTTCCAACTACGAAAGGCGCTGTACTGTACTTTATTTGCATTGCGATTGCCAACACAACATTATGAACTTAACTAACACGCTGATAAAAGAGATATGATTAGTTTAACGGACATGAAAACGCTTATGACATCAAGCAAAAATGAACTCGAAAATATATGACGTAGCGACAAGTGATAACTTCAAACTGCAAGATCACCAGCTCACATTCCGTCCACAGCAAGATAAAGCGTTATTAGCATAAGATCAACATGACAGGATATCCTGTGACGCAAAGAGCGCTGGTAATAGTAGTCTTCTTCTTCTTTTGTTTAATGCCAGTTGGGCAAACCAACTTAAGGTGCATTACCGCCACCAACTGGACTGGAGTGTAATGCAAAAAAGTAGGTGTCAACTATGGCCAGAAATACCTATATTTTCCAATTAAATTCTTTCTAGTAACCATGTAGTTTTAAAATAACAGCATAAGGATGTATGAATCAATTTAAACTCATCTTCATACCTTAATAATTGTTCTAATGTCAAATTACCCATTCCCAGGGATTTATTTATATGCCACACACCCTAATATAAGATGCTGTGCTGGCTATAATTGATTACACGATCTACATACTCCAGACTGATACTGTCCTGTCTTGACTACTGTATAGTTTAATTTCTTCCCTTCTCGTTTTGATAATAGTACTCTTGCAGAGTGTGCCTTTTCACCTAAATAACTAGGAATGTCAACATATCTATGTATAACATATAATCTGTAGATAGATAGATAGATAGATAGATAGATAGATAGATAGATAGATAGATAGATAGATAGATAGATAGATAGATAGATAGATAGATAGATAGATAGATAGATAGATAGATAGATAGATAGATAGATAGGCAAAATTCACTTCAGCACCAGAAACAACCTAGGACAGAGCACCACACCAGTCCAATAGCCCATTTGTTTTTCAGCCAGTGTACTGCAGCACCATAGTGCACCATGAGAGCTACCCAGGTGTGCCATGGAAATAACAATGTAGTGCACCTGGGTCTCAACCTGACCTGAGTGGGACAAGCTCTGCAGGTGGTCAAGACTTGTCTGAGGAGAACAGGACTATCTGGTGAAGCTGGCAAAAAAGCAGCTCCATGACTAGTATGTTAGAGCACATTGGACACGTCTCCTGGCTGCCAGAGTCCATCTGTCTGGGTATGTGGTCACCAGCAAGACTCAAAGGGCTGGTGGATTGTGGGCATGCGAGTATCTAATATGCAGATATGGGGGGTTGGGGCAAAGGGACGAAGAAGCTGAGAGATGCCTCCAAAGTACTCAGTTTAATTACTCAAATGGTAATCTCAGAGTTGAGTAATCTCAGCATGTGTATGAGATATAATGTTTTTGATTAGTAAAATAGTAAACATACACCACACACATGGTCTCACAGGACTAATGCAGAATTTCCAATTAACTTAACCAACTTGTTATTTGGGACATGAGAGGAAATTCCACACACACACACAGAGAGGGTGTGAAAACTTGACCATTTAAACTCAACACGGACAACAACTGGGCACAGGATCCATACTGAGCCATTGTCCCAAATTAAGCCCCCTCAGACTATCTGCCGCCACCTGAGGAACATGTTCCCCTGAGTTCCGGACCCAGTGCTTATTACACTATCAATCCATCTAGTCACATCCAATATCAGTAGTTACAACTGTGCATCTAACTAAGCTTGGCACAATAGAAGGTTGTGAACAAAGGTAAGCCTGGCACAATAGGCAGCAGTTGTCACCAAGCTAAATTGAACATAAAAAAAATAAAGGTACTTGTTCAGACTTGACATGAGAACAACAAATGAAGGCTAAGCCTAAAAGTAAGTGTTGCTACAGAGCTAAATCTGATATTACAGTGATGCCAATGAGCAAATTCTAAAATAATTAAGAGCAATGTTTTCTAATTAAGGCTGGCTTAGTTGGTTGAAATACTAATCTGTGCTATTTAATCTTGATATAACAGTAATGCCACCTAGCCGTTCACACCAGCCTGAAATTTAACATAATAAATGGCAATGGTACCTCACTAAACCTCATGATATATATCAAGATCACAGAGCTAATGCTAAAAAAATCAAACCATAATGGAGTGAGAGTTTAGAAAATTAAGGGACTATTCCATTTTCCAAGCCCTCATAATCTTGAGCAGGGTCTCAAGGGGCTAGAGCCAAACCCAGCAACCATAAGACGCAAAGCAGGAACAATCCCCTGAACAGGATGACAGATTATCAGAGTTCACACACCCACTATGTCCAACTAAGCGTCACCAACCCACCTATCCTGCATGCCTTTGGACTGTGGGAGGAAACTGGAGCTCCCAGAGGAAATCCACTCAGACACGGGGAGGACACGCAGATTCCATGCAAGAAGGACCCAAGATGCAAGCACTAGTCCCCATATTGCAAGGCAGCTGTGCTACAACTGCACCACCATACCACTCAAAATGAATGGATTAGTCCAGGGGTCTCCACCTCCAGTCCTGGAAAGCTACCACGGGAAATACAGTGGTGTGAAAAACTATTTGCCCCCTTCCTGATTTCTTATTCTTTTGCATGTTTGTCACACAAAATGTTTCTGATCATCAAACACATTTAACCATTAGTCAAATATAACACAAGTAAACAGAAAATGCAGTTTGTAAATGGTGGTTTTTATAATTTAGGGAGAAAAAAAAATCCAAACCTACATGGCCCTGTGTGAAAAAGTAATTGCCCCCTGAACCTAATAACTGGTTGGGCCACCCTTAGCAGCAATAACTGCAAGCAAGCGTTTGCGATAACTTGCAATGAGTCTTTTACAGCGCTCTGGAGGAATTTTGGCCCACTCATCTTTGCAAAATTGTTGTAATTCAGCTTTATTTGAGGGTTTTCTAGCATGAACCGCCTTTCTAAGGTCATGCCATAGCATCTCAATTGGATTCAGGTCAGGACTTTGACTAGGCCACTCCAAAGTCTTCATTTTGTTTTTCTTCAGCCATTCAGAGGTGGATTTGCTGGTGTGTTTTGGGTCATTGTCCTGTTGCAGCACCCAAGATCGCTTCAGCTTGAGTTGACGAACAGATGGCCGGACATTCTCCTTCAGGATTTTTTGGTAGACAGTAGAATTCATGGTTCCATCTATCACAGCAAGCCTTCCAGGTCCTGAAGCAGCAAAACAACCCCAGACCATCAAACTACCACCACCATATTTTACTGTTGGTATGATGTTCTTTTTCTGAAATGCTGTGTTCCTTTTACACCAGATGTAACAGGACATTTGCCTTCCAAAAAGTTCAACTTTTGACTCATCAGTCCACAAGGTATTTTCCCAAAAGTCTTGGCAATCATTGAGATGTTTCTTAGCAAAATTGAGACGAGCCCTAATGTTCTTTTTGCTTAACAGTGGTTTGCGTCTTGGAAATCTGCCATGCAGGCCGTTTTTGCCCCGTCTTTTTCTTATGGTGGAGTCGTGAACACTGACCTTAATTGAGGCAAGTGAGGCCTACAGTTCTTTAGACGTTGTCCTGGGGTCTTTTGTGACCTCTCGGATGAGTCGTCTCTGCGCTCTTGGGGTAATTTTGGGCGGCCGGCCACTCCTGGGAAGGTTCACCACTGTTCCATGTTTTTGCCATTTGTGGATAATGGCTCTCACTGTGGTTCGCTGGAGTCCCAAAGCTTTAGAAATGGCTTTATAACCTTTACCAGACTGATAGATCTCAATTACTTCTGTTCTCATTTGTTCCTGAATTTCTTTGGATTTTGGCATGATGTCTAGCTTTTGAGGTGCTTTTGGTCTACTTCTCTGTGTCAGGCAGCTCCTATTTAAGTGATTTCTTGATTGAAACAGGTGTGGCAGTAATCAGGCCTGGGGGTGGCTACGGAAATTGAACTCAGGTGTGATACACCACAGTTAGGTTATTTTTTAACAAGGGGGCAATTACTTTTTCACACAAGGCCATGTAGGTTTGGATTTTTTTTCTCCCTAAATAATAAACACCATCATTTAAAAACTGCATTTTGTGTTTACTTGTGTTATATTTGACTAATGGTTAAATGTGTTTGATGATCAGGAACATTTTGTGTGACAAACATGCAAAAGAATAAGAAATCAGGAAGGGGGCAAATAGTTTTTCACACCACTGTAGTTAATTAGCAGCAAAAGCTGGTCACTAATTAAGAAAAGAGTTAGAATGAAAACCTGCAGCCACAGTAGCTCTCCAGGACTGGAGTTGGAGACCCCTGGATTAGTCTGATGTTCAACACCATCTCAGTTAGATCAATTGTCAAACAACCCTAAGTTAGAGATACAGAATTCTGGGTCCTTTTGTCAATGCAAAAATCACAATATAAATGACCACCAATAACCTCCTCATATAATCCAAAAAAAAAAGTGAGCTCCAGTGAGGCTGTAAGCGTTGGTGTTGCTTCACTACAAGCAAAAACGGAGGGATAGAGAAGTAGAGGGTGGAAGTGGTGTCCTCCAAGCCAAGACAAGCCTGGACGAATGGCATCAGTTTAAAATTAACTACTCTCTCACATGCTATTGTAATCCATTGTAGTACACATTGACATCTATGGACTTTGAAAAGGGACCCCCACCCTGACCCCAAAAATTGTTTACACTTACATGTGCATCTGCGTTCTTCGAATGGGAATGCCAGCCCGTGTGAGCGCTGAAGTCGAAAAAACAACGGGATAAACACCAATTTAAAATAAAAGCAATTTCTTTAATATTTATTCTTTTATTCTTGGTGAAAGATTGTGAGACTGCCCCCCATTCCAAACCCCAAGCTCAGCTAACTGATTTGAGTTTTGGGCAGACTGGAACACCTAGCTTGTTCATTAGCTAAAGAGAGAACAGAATAAAAAAACATAACAGTTCATTTTGAGGTCATACATAGATTAGGGGACATCTTAAATTTATGACATACAGGAGTACAGAAAAACAAAGCAGTACCAGGCACCTACATTATCTAAAGAATGTGCCCCTCTCAGTACAAACCCATTTTAAGCAGTTTTCTTTAAGTTCATTGCATTAGTTATAAAGAGATTACATTCTTATAACTTTAATATCTTCATTAGATTATATTTGTTTGATTAGATTAATAATCCTTATTTATTAATTCATAAATGACAATTTTTGTCTTATAATTTTAAGCAAGAGTGAAGAAAACAATCACATTGATTCATAATATCACAGGGTGTTCTGTTAATATCAAGAGGTTAGCACTTTCACATAGAAGAATTAAATCAGTCTCATATTTTGTGCATAAACATAATTCCTTTCCTACCTAAATGCAGATCAAATCATATAGAAGTATAAAATCATATAGTTCTCTGCAGCATGATTAATACAAAATACAGTCATTGGTATTTTGTGAGTTAAATACTTATAACCATCTGTGGTGGGCTAGCCCCTGCCTGGGGTCTGCTTCCTGCCTTGCACCCTGTGTTGGCTGGGATTGGCTTCAGCAGACCCCCGCAACCATGCAGTTAGGATATAGCAGGTTGGATAATGGATGGATAGGTGGATACTTATAATCATTACAGTTAATAATGTTTTTTCTGCTTTCTCACCCACAACCTCATTTGCATTTATGGACTTTAAAGGGGGAACCATACAGTATACAGCTGATGAAAAACACAAAAAGTGATACTTAAATGAATGATATAAATAAATGAAAAATCATAAGCATCTAGTAATGATAATAATATATACATAAGATTCACATTATACCCATTTCAATTCAAAAGAATACACTTTCCTGTAAAATTGTGTTTTGCAATGACCATTAACAAAAGCCAAGTCACTAATTACTGTTTTGATGCCATCATCCAAATTAACTTGCAACATTTCAGATACAATTGATTACATTTCTTTTGTTTTTCCAGTTGGAGCTTAGGCAGGTGAAGTGACATGCTTATGATCACACAGCATCAGTACCAGTATGGGGCAGCTGCACTAACATCTTCAACTACAGGGTCTTAAGTCCTTGGTCCAAAACCTTAACCTTTACACTACATTGCCCGAGCAGAACCTGTCAATCCATTAGTTGACCCACCATCACCCAAGCAGCACCATTTAAGAAGGTTAAGTGGCATGCGGGCCGGACAATGAGAGGCGCTCCATACCTTTCCATTACATCCATGCTATGGACAGCAAGGGGTGCTGTTTTGGTAAGTCATGGAGCATGTGTGGACACGGAGGGGGACAAAAAATGGTCCTCAAGTTCCAACAGTAGTGAAAGTGAACTATGGAGACTGAGGGTTACCGTTTATGTAACTCAACAGGTGCGCTTCACACCTTTATGCCTCCCACACCCCAACCTCCATGCATGCTAGGGACACTGTAGAGCACTATTTAGGTAGCAAAAGGGGGCATGCCCAACAAGCATACAAATCCTTATCTCTCTTTTATAAAAAAAAAAAATCTTGGAAGGAGACAAGATTTGATTTTCTCAGAGAGACACTTTCACGTCCCGCGAGACGAGTCTTTGTGCGAAGAGATTTAATCACGCCTGGGGCCAGAAATAAAAGACAAAGAGTAGATGACAAAGAAGAACGTCGTAAAGAATTCAAAAACATTGGCGCAGTACACATGCAGAGCAGGTTAGAGATAA